>NW_021133288.1:0-213228 GCF_004193835.3 Ostrinia furnacalis
TCGGCATAATAGTGCGTTTCGTATCACTACACCAAACAGTCGACTGGTACACTTTACACGTAATGTACTGGAGATTACATTACATCTTGATTTTTGGTGCTTTACAGTAGCGGCGTAAGGGGGGGGCGGTGGGGGCGGTCCGCCCCGGGTGCCAAGCATCAGGGGGTGACAAAAGTCGCGAAGATTAGTACTCACTGGCGCATCTGCATGGCAAATCTGCGGTCTATGTCATGATACGGGGGGGGGTGCGATTATCTTTCAATCTTCGAATCGGTAGGAAACCAAAAACCTGGGGGGTACCAGGGGGTGCCTTAGGACTTATGACGGGGAGGAGATGATCGCCCCGGGTGCCACCACATGCTACGCCGCCACTGGTGCTTTATAACAGTATAAGAATGTAAATATCTTACTATATCCACGAGGGCCTGTAGTTCTTCGTCCAGCACCCGCTGCATCGGCTGTGGCAGCGAGTAAATATCCTCCTTCCCATGCTCTAGTTTCTTTAGCTTCTTTTGTTCTGAAAATGCAGTTAATCGCACATTTCTTCTATATGGAAACTAGGAAAAATTACATAATGTTGTGTGAGCAATGCGCTTGCATATAATTTCGAAGATATTGTTAAAAGGTATTTAAGTTATTATCTTTATAATTTAAAAAAAAGGCAGGTATTCCATAGCGGTCTTAAATACAGTGTGAGTCACGTTAAAGTGTACATATGAAAATATGTGAAACTAGACCTATTTTTATCGACAAAAAAGAGGTCAAAAAATTTTTGAGAATTTTTTTTATTTTTTTATAGAATTTTTTTTCATCCAATTACTTCTCGTAAAGAAAACGTAATAACTTTTAAACTAAGAGGTATATCCTGATAAAATAAAAACAGTAATAATGCTAAATAACAGGCGATACTAAAAAAATACATAAAAGACCCAGAATGTGCCAACAAATAATAAAAAATGATACTTTTTGAAAAAAATCTGCTTAAAAATTCGTATTTTTTTGGTTATTTGATCAATTTCTCAAAAAAATGCCCCTATAATAGGTGGTTTTTATTACTTTGTATTATTCTCTATCGTATTATCTTTGTAAAACCAAAAATCGCATGTCTCTATCCCTATCGAAACATTTGCTATGATCGTTTGAACTAAGCCTCTCCGGGCGCGCCATTCAACGCTTCGTTAACANGGTGGCGACGTAAATAGGCGCCCTTTTGACAGACTTCTTGCAGCTGACGGCGCCATTCTTCCGCATGAATTCCTCCACCTCCAGCTTTTTCGGCGGCTTTCCGTTTATGTACACTCGAACGACGAGGTTCGTGTTGATGCATAGAAGACGCTTCGTGACGTTCAGTTTTAACACCTGCGGAATACGGTCCAATTTCAGTCTGTTGATAAGTATAACACTGATAGAACTTGTGTCGTAATGTTCAATTTAAACACCTGCGGAATACAGTTGAATATCACGAGTTTGTTGGTAAGCATGCTACCCACAAAACGGGCAATGCAGGGCGACTTTTAACCACATTACTTGGAACGTTATTGCAATGATTATAAGACATACTGGATTTCACTTGCTAGGTCTGACTAAAAGACACGCAAAGACAATTTGCAATAAGAATTCTAAAGCCTGGTCCGTGAGCACGTAGAATTTTGTCCAATGACCCCAAGCTACCCATCCTTATCGCTCGCGCGTAATTATGTTGCTGTCGCGCTCGCACACTCACTGCGGGCGCCCGTCGCACAGTCGCGACAGCAATATAATTACGCGCGAGCGATAAGGATGGGTAGCTTGGGGTCATTGGACAAAATTCTATGTGCTCACAGACCGGGCTTTAGAATAAGCTACATCTATGTCCAACAGTGGTGGTCCAATCATCATCGTCTATGCTCTATCTATGGCAATCCATTGCCCTGCCACACTGAATACAATAAGATTTCTGGTAGATCTTCGTTGCCTTAGATTGAAAGAAAGAAAAAGTATTTATAGATTGCAACTACTTCGGTATGTATAAACGTACCTTTCGCGTAATATCCACTCCGATGGTACTGAAGCGATCGCAGAGGGCTTGCTCCTTTTCATTGTCTGCCGTTTTCACTATAGACTTGTACTGAAAAATAATATTATCACTAAATATAACTCGAAGGTGACTGACTGACATAGTGATCTATCAACGCACAACCCAAACCACTGGACGGAACGAGCTGAAAATTGGCATGCGGCTACCCGCATGCCAATTTTCAGCTCGTAACATCTACGTTATGACGTAGGCATTCGCTAAGAAAGGATTTTACGAAACTCCGCCCCTAAGGGGGTAAAATGGGATCCACGCGTACGAAGTCGCGGGCGGCCGCTAGTTATCACTAAATTAGTACCAGAATTAACAGTTAAATTTACATCATCATATGGGTAAACAAGAGCTAATGGGCAAGCAACTAATTTAATTAGTCTGAACAACTAGATATTTTAGATTTTGTTTATATGAAAGTTGCCAGTTGAACCGTCTAAGTCTAAAGTGAACTCCTCATCTAGGGACAAGCTAATATATTCCTTAATCCAGTCATGGCTGCATTTTACATTACATCTTGGTGATTTTAGAACAGTATAAAATGTAAATATCTTACTATATCCACGAGGGCCTGTAGTTCTTCGTCCAGCACCCTCTGCATCGGCTGTGGCAGCGAATAAATATCCTCTTTCCCATGTTCTAGTTTCTTTAGCTTCTTTTGTTCTGAAATAATGCAGTTAATTGCAGTTATCTTCAATATGGACACCAGAAAGCAATACATAGTTGTGTGTGCTCATGCATATGTCAAAGTTATTATCTTTTTGAATTTGAAGCCTTTTATTATATCTTTACTCTTTAGTTTTCTGTGTATAGTGGGAGAGATATGTTATAAATAAAATATTATTGTGTGTCTACTCGTTACAGCATTTGTGTATATTGAATTCTTAGGTATTTCATAATTTGTACATTTTTACAAACCAATTTTATATTTTGACTTACTTACCTTTGTATATTTGTTTGTCTGAAAGCAAAAACAAAATAAAATTAGAAAATCTTGTTAGCTAAAACACAGAAAAAATAAAAGTTGAAATCATTAACATTAATAAGGGTGAATTTGCAACAAAAAATAGTCTGAAATGTCGTCTGCACATAAACCTCTCACAAATTGATAATCTTTCTCAGTTGAGTTTGAACCTTAATAGTAAGAACATAAGTTTAAAAACACAGTAACAAACATTATTCACATACCTCCTTGAGGATATTTGGGCAGCTTTTCCGAAGGATTCGGAGGCTTTAAGTTTGTCAGGACCGGCAAATTCATTAGAGGCTGGAACGTTCCCGGTTGAGTTATGCTCACAGCTGATTGATTTTTGTTTGCCGCCGGTTTTTTGTTAGCCTTCGGTTGATTTTTGTTAGCCGCCGGTTGATTTTTGTTAGCCGCCGGTTGATTTTTGCTCGCCGTTGGTTGATTAATATTCAATTTTGCAACGTCAACGTTTTCTCCTGCAATATAATAAAAACATACATAGAAGTCTCACATTTTTACAGTTTTTTGATTTGTTAACGTCTTCTGCAATCTTGATGACTGCCTGTGAGACGCTAGTACCAGATCAAGATATAGAATCAAGTGGAACGCGATGTACTTGTTACAATTCGATTGTCATTAATCACTTGATAAAATGGTCACCCATCAGAAAAAATCGCTATTAAACTCGTATTGCGTTGAAAAGAGCGATCTTTGCGGGCTTAACACCATACTAGTACAGTGATACGCTGCATAGATCTAACTAACAAACTAAACTTATCTATTGGACAATCGCTGGACGCTTTGTGGTCCTACCACCATGGGTTTTCAGCTAGGATACACGATTCTCGGAAAGATAAGCAGGGCTACTCCGTGACGCTGTTAACGTAGTTTCGGATCTAGCTGTCACCATCGCTCATGCTGGCATCTAGATTTCGAGTGAGAGGGATGGCAACATTCGAAACTTCGGATAACTTTTTTCGGAGTAGCCCCACAGGTGTCCTCCAAGGGCCCCTATATGTTAGGCCTATTTCAGAGTGGAGGGAAACGTGCTAGTTGAGACTAGCGTGGGCGCGTGTTAATCAAAAAGTGCTCCCGCCTCTTCGTGAGACGGGCGCGGGTGGCTCGATCCACTCGTATCGTTCACAGTGATATAGTGACTGCGCGTGTGGTTCTTAACCATTTCGACTCACTCGCCGAAGCGTGGCACTGTGAAGTGTGAACACGTAGACGCCAAGACCCAAAATCCTAGTGCAGTTTGACTGACGCCTTACAAGGGAAATTAATGTCGAGGCTGATACACTACCCCAGCACAGCGGCCAAAGTCCCGTCACGAAATGTGTGTGTTGGGTCCCGCCGTATAAGGCGGCAGCAGAGGAGCACCCCAGGTTTTAATAGGCCGATCTCCATATAACCTAGGTATGGACTGGCCATTTCCCTGGGGTAAAAATAAGGCACATCCAGACATAACAATATTTGTTCTATGTGGTTTAAGTGCACAAACCGCGGTAGAGAGCCCCTCATAGACCCAGCTAGGAGATAAGCGTAACGCGTCAGTCAGACTGACCGAAAATAAATGTGTCCATGCTTCGGATGGCACGTTAGCTTCAGCATGATTGAGTCACAATGCGGCATCATTTGTCCACATAACAGAAGAAGATTTAATGCTTTGACGGTTAGAGCATTAAATCTTCTTTAAAATAACCCTGTATTTAATTAGTTCGTTTGTTTCAACCACCACCCAAGGACTTCCACGACGACCGGTCCAACCGCGTCAAGTGGCAGTGGGCATGGCACATAGCTCGTAGAGCTGAGCCGTTGTGGCAGACAAGTTCCCGAGTGGCGACCACGAGCCGGAAGACGTAGTGTCGTCAGGCCCCACACTAAGTAGACAGGCGATCCGGTGAAGGTCGCGGAAGGTGTCTGGATATGGCCAGCAAAAGACCAGTCGTCGTGGAACCCTGCATATAAAGATAAATTTACCTGTTGCCTCTATTTTCGCCCTCGCATCAGCTGGTATCTGCTCCACTACAGCTTTGCAATAATCGCGATCCGTATATGACGGAAACGTCATTCGGTATGTTTTGATCATTTGATCCAGTGGCATCCCAATATTCGCGTCTAAAAGTACTTCCAACCGGGATCGCACCGATTTCCTCAGATTCTTCAAATAAAACTCCTTTGATATAATATTTATGTGCTCTTTCGCTATCTCATTTGCGATTTGACCCGCCGCTCTATATCTCAGGATCGAGTCATCCTTCAGTGTGGGCATCACACCTTTCTTCTTGCCCTTATTCTTCTTTGATTTTGCAGGTTTTTGAGGTTTTTGCTTTGGGTAATTGGTGACATTACTTGGCTTGGGTGCATTCTTATTAGGTTCCCAACTTCTTTGTGGTGGATTTCCCAGTAAGGACTGCCTTTGCTCAACAGGCCCACCACTATTCGTTTGACCCTTACCCGTGTTTGGATTTGTCCATTTAAATTGTGATGGTTGTGATTGTATTTCTTCCCTAGAAGTAGCTGCGTCTTGCCGGCCCCAAGAAGTTTGCATCGGATTTTTCCAAACACCTTTGGATTGGTTTTGTTTCGATTCCATATGTTTGCGATAATTAGATTTTTCATCATTAGAACTTGTCTGATTTTTGTTCCAATTTTGAGACCTGTCTCCACTGGAGTCATGATTGAACTGTTGTCCACTGTTCCACCGATTCTGAGCCGGAGTGCTCAAGAGCGGTGGTTTGTTCGAAGTTACAGGGTCGTTGTTAAAGGAGGGTTGTTTCTGACTCCTATCATAGTTTTGAGAAGTGTAAGTCTCTGCGCGATCGGGTGTATATCTCTGAGAGTCGCGGTTGGATTGCGAACGGAAGTCACCTTCATCATACCTTCCCCGTTTAGGGCTGCCCCTGGATCTGTCACGATTATCTCGCGGGGATCTGCTACGGCGTCTCGAGGTGTTGTTGTCTCGGAATTGTTGTCTGCTGTCAGATTTATAGCTGGATTGATTCCTATTCTCTTGGGAAGTACCCTGTTGAGCGCGACGGTCACGAGACCACTTGTCGTCAGTGTAGTTATGGTAGCCAGACCCAGACCCTGTCTGAGCTTGTTCGCCAGACATTGGGGTGTACTGGGTAGCTGATAATGGAAGCTGTTGCGTTTGCCCAGCGTAGTCCATATAGGAGTTCTGTGGAAGATGTCGTACAACATGATAAAATTATACAAACTTACCAGTATCCAAAAGACGATCTCATTAGCGGCCGTCTTAATGTGCAAATTGCTCCAGAGTTTGACGTTGATAGCAAGCGTCAAAACACGTTTGGCTTTGCAAGTCACCAGATCACATGATTCCCAAAGGAGGATAAATAAAAAATATGCCATTTTGGAATGAAACGGTATATGCCTTTAGGAATCCAGACCCAATGTTTAATGAATTAAATAAGGCACTGACCTGGTCCTACAGAAAGTGGTCTAAAATCTAGAGCTCAAGTCAAACGCGCAACCGCATAATTCCGATCAAAGATCACACAGAAGCGTGTGAATTTTTACTTAGGGTACTTTCAGCACATTATGGCATCAATTCATTAGCCAACTGTGCAGCAGAGCACTTAGGGAAGGAGCAATGTGGGAGTTTGCATCTTTGCATAACGCAAAATGCGCCCAGATAATCAATCTCTACTTTAAATTTCGCGCCAAACCCTGTGTATGGCCCAGTTTCCACCAAGGCAGAGTGCCTCGCGAACTCCTATCTTTCCCCGCTGTCTTCTACTCCTACGTCGCACACTCGAAGGCGTCAGACGATTTGTAGAAAGTAGAGATGGGTAAGTGCTAATAATCCGATTAATAGCAATTGGCTAATAACGGATTAAAAGCAGTTATTAGCCATTAATAGCCAATAATAGCCGATTTCAGATGGTAACCCTGCTATTAATGTTATACTAATGATTAAACATATCCCTTCATAGTTTACAAATTTAGCACTTGAAATTTGGAAGGGACGTAGCTTAGGTACCGTAGAGGTGCATTAAGAAAGGAATACCCGAAATTCCCACGGGCGCGGGAATTAGCCGGAAAATCCTTTTGTATGAAAAATCTAAACCATGTAAGATAGACGCTTGAAATTTGGCATGCAGGTACCTTAGTAAATTAGTTACAACAGGATATTGCAAAATTCCCACGGGAACGGGAGTTAGCGATAAAAAACATTTGTATGAAAAAATCTAAACCGCGTAAGATAGATGAAGGGGGTAAAACGGGATCCTCGCGTACGAAGTCGCGGGCGGCCGCTAGTACAGTATGAGTCTTGAGAAAGTGCACATATGAAAATAGGCGGAACTACTAAACCTATTTTTATCGACAAAAAAAGTCAAAAAATATGTGAGTTTTTACTATTTATTGACATTTTCTGGGTATTTTATGTATTTTTTTAGTATCGCCTGTTATTAAGCACTAACGGCCGCCCGCGACTTCGTACGCGTGGATCCCGTTTTACCCCTTCATCTATCTTACGCGCACCTACCTGCCAAATTTCAAGCGTCTGACTTAAGCGGTTTAGATTTTTCATACAAAAGGATTTTCCCGCTAATTCCCGTTCCCGTGGGAATTTCGGGAATTCCTTGTTGTAACTAAGCTTTAAGTTTACTAATGTACCTACATGCCAAATTTCAAGCGTCTGACTTAAGCGGTTTATATTTTTCATACAAAAGGATTTTCCCGCTAATTCCCGTTCGCTTGGGAATTTCGGTAATTCCTTTCTTAGTGCACCTCTACGGTATTTAAGCTACGTCCCTTACTCCCTTCCAAATTTCAAGTGCCTACGTTTAGCCGTTTAGGCTGTGCGTTGATCTGTCACTAAGTCAGTCAGTTTCTCCTTTTATATATTTAGATTCTTTTTTAACTACAATGTCGTTTATATAAATTACATTGATGTTTTTTAATATTTTAGTTCTTTTTTGTTTCTTTGAGTAATATTTGATTTTAATATTGATTTGATTTTAAAGGTGGAAGAAAAAACGTAAGAAACTATTAATAGCAGGGTTACTAGCCAATGGATGGCTATTAATGGCTATTAATAGATAATAATCAGTTATTATCCAAACTAGCTGGCTACAAACCCATCTCTAGAAGACAGCAAAAAACTGACACCTGAAGCACAGCTCACATTTTCTCCTCTCGTTTCGTCTCCTATCCGCTCGTCTCGTCTCCTCTCCGCTTTGGTGGAAACCGGGCCTATGCCTAAAGTGACTCAAGGAAAAAAGGAATGTACTCCGAAAGTAAATGCAATCTCTGACTACGCGATCACATTATGTAGTTACGCACAATGTCTGTGTTGGTTAGACAGACCCGCCATACATGGACAGTTCGTGATGAACATACACGTAACGCTCTTGCAGTCATAGATCAGCTTAAAGCTGCCATTGATCAACAGTTGGTATTAACTGCTCAACAAGACACAAGCGCGTGCGACGTGGAATGAAGAGCGCAGGCGAAGGTAACTGCGCGAGAGCAGTAGACAGTTCGAGCAGTCTGTGTATGCCTGGCAACTGCTTGACAGCACGATGAAATTTCAGTGCTGCCAACCGCGCAAAGCAGTCACAACTGTATTGTGTACGAATAATACAGTAGTTTGCTATGCAGTCGCAGCTTGAAGCCGTCGATACTACCTGCTTCAAGCTGTCCGTATATGGCGGGCCTTACAATACACACGGCAACACGGACCGCCGATCTCTGTCCTCTAGACCCCTCGCTGTGAATCAGGCGCCTAAAGAAACGCCTTGTCCATTGGACAGTTAGGCATGCAGTGTAACGTACATTGATGCACCCTAGTGTGTACAAATTCACAGTGATTGTTTTTGCGACAATGAGTTTTCACTTTTAATTACTTATAGCTATAATATTATGTATTGGCATTGGCTGAGTCCAGCAGTTGTATTCATTCATCCCTTACATAGTAAGGCGGTTATCACACTGATTTTCATATAAAAAATCAGGCGCGCGGACGCGTTGTCAGTGTGAAGTGCCGCGCGTGTTTTCTATACAAACTGAGGTACTTGCATACAATGATTAAATCTGTCGCCCCGCGCTCCGCGGCGGAGCGCGGGGCAGTGTGATAACCGCCTAAAGGTGGCTTATGCCTGTGTGGAATGGCGTAGAACCTGTGTGGAATATTATTACTGAGGAAATTACAATGATCTTTAACTGCTGACAAGCAGTTGGCTGTACACTTTTAGCAGCACCAGTATTCCAGTCATGTGAAAGCCATGTCATTTCATGGCCAGGGCTATTGCCCTACTGTCACACATGCTAGACATCTGAAGTTTTGTAAAAGCTACCAGTCTAAATACTGTTTAGCCAGATTTACTACAAGAATAAAAAAGGCTTTCAAAATGACTTTTAATATCCAACTTTGTTCCCTGGAGCCTTACTGGCTGGTGTGGCATTATGAAGTCTAGATCTGACTGGCTGGTGTAGCATTATGAAGTCTTCATAGTGCTGACACTCAATATATTAGTGCATCAGCAATGTACCTGGCAGTCAAGAATATACTGAGCAGGTGTCCCTTTTGGAACTTTTTAGTTGTTAAATTGGCAAATAAAGTTGTCACTTACACACAATGTGTTACATTTTGAACAGATAGAAATGGCTGCCACAGAATACCAGCGTTATGTTCTAGGTCCTAACCTAGAGCATAGCACATGCTGAGTGGCTGCCATTTTGGTTCAAAATTAAATAAGTTATGTACACTGATCTCTGTTGTATTCTTACCCCCTTAATAATAAAAAGTTACACAGTTGTTAAACACTGTTTTAAAATGACATTTCCATACTAAATGTCATTTTAAAACACTATGTTCAATCAACGAGCGTGTAAGTTAAATATTAGTAAGTAAGGATTTTTGAATAAAAAATTTTTTTCTTTCTTTCTAAATCCATGGAAGTAAAATCAAAAGCAAAACTGACCTGTCCTGGTGGCACGTACATCATGCCTCCCATCCCGCCCATGAAAGGCATCATTGGCATCGTCATGGGGTCCGACTGCCCTGGGAACCCTGGCATCTGATTCATGTACATTTGCTGACCGCTATAAAGCTGGGGACCATTCCCTGGGGCTGTATAACTGGATGACTGATTAGTACCTCTTTGAGAGCCAGAGTAACTGCTCTCGTCTTGAGTTTGACGATACGGTTGTTGGGATTGCTGAAACGAGAATAAGAAAATATTGTGGCCTGTGTACTGTTATGGGCTTTAGGGCCAAATATGATGGTTTTTTTTACTATATTTTTATGAACTTGGTCCTACATTGTATTAAATTGCCATTAAAGTTTAAAGCCTTAATGTCATTGTTCTAGTACTCACATGTTACTTTAATTAGTAATTAACTCATATTACAAAGTTCTCACATACATTATCTTGTATCCATTAATATTGTGGGCATATTAAAATCTAGGTTTCTATACCTATTACAAACAAATGGGCATTATTTTGCTAGACATCTTACATTTTTCTGTCGCACGTCTTCCACATACAACTGCTTTCCCTCCACGTACAGGCCGTTGATCTGTCGGACCAGCATCGCAGCGTCTTCCTCTGCGGCCAAACCAACGGTCACCTGCTTGGTCCCTCGACCCTCGTTGATCAAATTATCCAATATTATGTCTTTGAACCCGCATTTCGAGACGATAAGAGATTTTACGTCCCCATACCGCATCTAAAACATTATGCAGGGTTATCGATGAATTTCATGTACAAAACGGGCAATAAATATCAGAAAAATAATGCTACATACACGGGGCGGCAGGTTGTGTATAGTGAGCAACATAATAAGTATTAATGAGTGGTATTTCTTCTTCCTGCTCAAATTGCTCGATCGGCGTTTTTTACAAAATTTTACAACATTTCGTACGAAAATAGACAATCGATCAAAGTGACATCAATGACACACATCTGATAGATCACAGACTAAATAATTCTGCAAGGGCTACTGGCAATTTTTTTAAAGTTAGTTGACATTAATTTTTAGTTAGACACTATTGTTTGATGACTTGTCTTTTCAAATGGGCTGGTGAAATAAAAAAAGTGAACTAATTTTATCTGTGGTTTAGTTAGTCTGTGGTAAAAAAAAAAACAAAAAAAATGCCTGAATGTGATTGTGATTTACGATGGGGATTTTTTAATTAAATTTAATACATAAATTAGTGTTAATTCATAAATCTTTTAGCTAGTAGTAGTATTTAAAATCATCTTAGCAAGATGATGTTGACAATTCACGGACTGCCGTTAGGCGTAAGTATAAATAAATGGTCTACTTTCTTTTGTGGTTATTACTGTCAATAATCCTAATAAATTTTAACATTTCGTAATTTCAGTGCAAATATCATGACCTGAAATCGTTGATTAAACAAGAATGTAACTTGAGTGACTTCATTCTTGATAATTTGGTCGGGGATGGCGACGCTAGCAAGAAGGTTCGCATCGGAGTGGCTGACGAGTCCGAGGGCTCGTATCTGATCAAGTGTTTGGACGGCTATCGCATGGGCGGCAACGTCTTGAGAGTTGTGCCTGTTGCTAAGCCTGTAAGTTTGTTTTTGTAACTATTAGATACATTTTAAAGCTGATAAATGACCCTGTCCCACTGCATACCACCACTGCTTGAACAGAGTCAATTGTCTAAAGATACCACCTATGTTAAATTGATAATCTGCCTCATAGAACATTAACATTATTGTTTTTGAAAAAAAAAAACTTAAATTGCAATTACACATCATGTTGTTTTCAGCCGATGAGCCAAGCTCCGAATAATTTTGACCAGCGCGGTGGCTATCCCCCTCGCAATGACATGCCCAATCAACATAACAACTATGGGAACCAGTCCATGGCTCCCATGGGTGGTCGGCCTTCGCCGTGGGCCCAGAACACCAACCAGTGGTCATCGAACCAGCCGACAGGCTCCCAAAGGCCAACAAACAACTTTGGGTATCAACAGCAGACAAATCAACCTTTTCAACAACAGGTGAGCTAGGAAAGCATAGCATTCTCTTTTTTATTTAGCAGGCTTTAAGTCTTGTTTTTTTTTTGTTTGTATACTAAGTTAACAAATAAAAGTTTTTTTTTTTTCCTTTTCTAATCTGCTACTTGACAATCTGTTTCCGCGAAACAATAATCCAATTATCTGTCCGATTTCAATCCGGTTCTTGAGGCGTTCAGTAAGAGACTAGTCCAGTGAGTCTTCTCTTATTCTTTCACTGCGAATCTTTTCGCTAGGTTTTGAATGCTATGTCTCTTCAGTCTAGAAAAGTGGAGACTGCCAGTTCCTTGCAGTTGAGAGGCGAGTTCGTTTCTGTGACTATCCAATCTCAGTTGGTAACTTTTACTGTACTTTTCAATTTGCTAAACAAATAAAAGTAGCATTGAAAAAAACAGAAGACATGTTAATTCTTGCTGATATTTTGCGATAATAGAACCTGCAAATCCTGCAATCTATGTATGCTGGCAGCTCTCACTCAACCACGGCACCAAAACGTAAAATCAAAAAGTTATTGCATTTTATTTCACAAACACACATTAGTAACAACAAATGGTTGTTTCAGCAACAACCTTCACCGCAGCTGAGAGGTGACCCCAAACCGTTTCCACAGAGAGACATGAGGAACAGGATGCCCCAGGATCAGCCGGGATATGGGTTCAATCAGAAAAACAGTGCACCAGAACCTAATGTAAGTTCCATATTAATTAAGTTAGTTCCTTGGTATCCTTCCGTTTGGCCAAATTACTTTTCGCCAAATTTCACTTCGCAAACAACTTATCGCCAAAGTTTCATTTCCCAAATGAACTTTTAGCATCTGCACTTTTCGCAACTAATTCATTTGGTCAAATTATCATTTGGAAAAATTTTAATTGGCAAATGTTTATATAGCAAAATAATGTTTTATTTTGCCAAATATTATATCCCAAATAATTTGTTTGGTCAAATTGATACTTCACATACTCACCGTTACCCACAAATCAAAGCATAAGGCAGATCATGGTTTTCACGAGAATTTTAACAAAGAGATTGCAGAAAATAGTATGGTTGCAGAAAGTAGGTATTGCGGAAAATAGTAGGTTAGGTTAGAACAGTGACCCTTAACGCGCGAAGGCGAGCGTGCCGCGGCAGCGGCCGCCGAGCGGTAGAATCACCTCTATTGTTAATGAATCATTTGGAAATTTCGATAAAAAGAATGAAATATGAAAATTAATTTAGGACAAATTTTATAATAACTACCCACTAAACAAAATAATAACCACAAGCTAATTTGTATTCCATTCTATGCACCAATCAAATTATTTTGTAAATAGTTAATCATGAAATATTTTTGTTTTGCCAAATGACAATTTGCCAAATGAAAATTTGCGAAACGTTGTTTGCGATGTGATAATTTGGGAAACGTTTTTTGGCCAAACATTAGTAATCCGGGTCTCCTTTTAAAACGTAGGTGCTCACTAAGACGAGATTTTGCAAAATTCAACTCCTAAGGGGTAAAACTGGATCCACGCGTACGAAGTCGTGGGTACTCAATATGTCTAATGTGTAGTCAACTGTATCAATAAGTATTTACATAAAAGTTTCTAGGTGACAGACATAAAACTATTTATTACCTCTCCATTTTTATTCTCAATACGACGTGCGTAAGTAAATACAATAAAAATCGACTATTGACGTTAAATGAACCGTCTGAAAATCGTTTTATTGATACTTCGTGCAGAGACATTGAAATAACCTTTCTATAAACCGTACAACTAATATAAATGTGTGTATCTTTCTCCATTAGCGTCGCATGCTGCGGAACGTAGACTTAGTACCGAGTGGAGGCCGAGGAGAGCCCCCGAGACCAGTGCAGCACCCACTGCTGCCATCGCAGAACCAAGCATCCGATCGTTTCCACGGTGACAAACCGGTGAGTGTCATCTCATCAACACTATTTAGCATTTTCCGTTAGATTTAAATAGTTCCCAGTTATAGCAAATTCTAAAAGAGAAAAATAACAGTTAATTTGATTAGAGTGAACATTTTTCTATATGGCTTACTTAATTTAAGCAGTTTTCGAACCAGCTCTTCTTCGACGTTAAACTTTGAACCAGCAGCATACTAAAAATAACTTGTTTTTCTATTAGGTTAACATTGTAATTACTATCTTTTCAACTCGTCTTATTAACACAACATAATCTAAATTGCTTTGTCTTCCTACCGCTTCAGCGCTCACGAGTTGACGCCACTGTCTTACGCCTTTATTCACAAAGATTACTATGAGGTTTCAAAGTGCGTGTGGACGCACAGGGTGACACATGAACCAATCACAGAGCTCTGTTTAACGCTGTGCCTTAGATTTGCTGCTTCACTTATGCAAGCATCGTTTGTGAANAATGTTACAATCGTTTTTGAATACGTGCGTTAGCCACTAGCGAGCGACTGAACCTTATTCGCCAGTGGCGCGGACTAGCGAGCACAAATAAGCCCTTCGTGTGATTGCATTTATTATGTTGAAGGAAATTTGTTCGCAGTTACCAATTAATAAGGACTATTTTCACGGGCCAAATCAGTTCGGAAACTCGCAACAGGGAGGTCCACCAAGTCACTTCCAATCTTCGAACCAGAACACACCGTCTTGGGGACAACAGGTAAGGTTTTACAAAACTGGTTTTAGGAATTTTTTAGTTTTGAATTTTAGGAATCGGTATTGTTACCCCGAAATATGCAAATACTGATTTTCACATACCTGAATTATTATTTTTACACATAAATGACACACTCTTTCATTAAATTGAAATGAATCGTAGCAAGTGATACACAATAAAATCGGACATTACAACAAAAAGTGAAACTTATTTCCAAATCCAATGTTTTTCTAGGAGTGTCACATTTTGCATGGGTATTCCTTTTAGAACTTAGGCTTTAGCTCACTAAGACGGGATTTTTTAAGATTCAACTCCAAAGGGGCGGGGTCCACGCGTACAAAGTCGCGGGTGGCCGCTAGTATATTGTAATACTTTCGCATGTGTTTAATATTTAAACAACGTGAGATTTATGTATTTAATTCAAATACCATGCTAAAACACAATGGGCGTGTAACACTTTTTGTCTTCACTTTTGATTTATTAACGGCTTTTATTGTCCTTTTGTTATTTTGTATTCGATTCAAAATTATTTAATATATTCAACATTTGGCTTCGACATTGAANCCGTTCAACCGTTCCACACGTGTTTTTGCGGTATTATACTAAATATATGCTAATATTATAAAGCTGAAGAGTTTGATTGCTTGAACGCGATAATCTCAGGAACTACTGGTTCGATTTGAAAAAATATTTTTGTGTTGGATAGCCCATTTATCGAGGAAGGCTTTAGGTTATACAAACATTACCCTACAGCCAATAGGGGCGGAGCAATAAAGAAAAATGTTGCAAAAACGGGAAATGTTATTCAAACTATTTTCACGCTCAATTATTATTTTCGTTAACGTAAACATAAGTTACTGCGCAAAGTAAGTGAAAATATACCACATGTGTTAANACATTGAAGTGTTCCACACGTGTTTTTGCGGTATTATACTAAATATATGCTAATATTATAAAGCTTAAGAGTTCGATTGTTTTAACACGATAATCTCAGGAACTACTGGTCCGATTTGAAAAATCGTTTTTGTGTTGGACAGCCCATTTATCGAGGAAGGCTTTAGGTTATACATACATTACCCTACAGCCAATAGGGGCGAAGCAGTAAAGAAAAATTTTGCAAAAATGGGAAATGTTATTCAAACTATTTTCACGCGTAGGAAGTCGCAGGCACAGCTAGTATCGTTATATTTTCGCTAACGTAAACAAAAACGCAAAAATAAGTTGCTGCGCAAAGTAAGTGAAAATATACCACATGTGTTAATTGGGTTTATATTTACAAACTACCAAATTCTACCAGGTGTTTATAATTACGTGTCCGCCACTGTATATTGATCAATATTGATTTGCTGTGGGTGCCATGTTGGATAACCTTTTATTTTGGCAGTAATTTTTCATTTACACAGAAAAAACACTAAATTTTGATTAAAAAAAGATTAAAAGGTTATTTATTCACCGAGACAAGGTAATACAACAAGGTAGATGTTAAAATAACAGCGCAGCTTATCTCACCAGCAAAACTAGTGTTTGTTTAATTTGTGAATTTTGTTTGGATTTTTTCGTATTACAGATGCCACCACAAAAGCAGCCTTCTTTCGGCAACAAGCCCTCGTTCGAAGAAGAGCGCAAGTACCCTCCATCCAACAAACGGCCTGATGCTGAAAAACCGGATACAAACATAAGGAATACCAGTGCTTACAAATCCTTCTTGAATGCAACCTCTGGGAGACCAGTTTCACCTCACGGCAGGCGCGTTTCACCATCAGGACGGCGGATTTCGCCCTCAGGACGGCGTATTTCGCCCACAGGACGGCGTATTTCGCCCTCAGGACGTCGAATTTCGCCACACGCTGGACGAGTTTTGCCAGATGGCAGAAGAATTTCGCCACACCCAAGACCTGGTTCTCCAGGCAGGATGCCTGATAGAAGGATGTCTCCTGGGAGAAGAGTGTCGCCATCTGGCCGAAGAATGTCGCCTGGAAGAAGAATTTCACCTGGTGAGTAGTTTCACATGTTTTTCGACTGCATACCTAGCTAGCTATTGTATCGCTATCGCAAAGGGCCTTATGTACAAACAAAGAAGTCCTAGTATTAATAAGGGTGTTTTAATATGTGGATTTTATCACGCACGCGGCGATTTCCCCGCAAGTGGCCTTTTCATACAAGTATTTATTTATTGTAATGCGTGGAATACGCACACCCTAAGATCGGTTTCAATCTATTGAACGCCGCTATTCAATTTATAGTCCATTCGTTTGTATTTGTAAGATATGTGTGTTTTGGGGGATATTTAGATACTCTATCTAAACACTATACACATTTGAATATGATACATTAGATTAACTTCACTTCTAAGATTGTTTTCATATTTTTTTTCTAAATTACATGCACTTGTACTTTTAAATACTTACTTATAATTCTTGTATCATCATGAAACTTGGCAATTATATGTAGATTAGATGACAATACAATACTATGGTACCATCGAGCTGGTCTGATGATGGGACTGGAAGGTGGCCATAAGAACTCCTAAACGAAACGGCGGAATCGCATCGAGTTTGGGTTCATTGAATTTGTCTTTTCGAGCACTTTAGTGCTAGATGATGTCCAGGATCCTGCCTTTTAGTGCAGTAATTAAAAGCGTGTTTTTAGTGTTTTAACCGATTGAGTCCCAGACGGCATTAATTAATGTCATAACAATTGATTATCTATTGTGTCTAGATTCGCGGAGCTTGAAGGATTAAACTATTAATTTTTATTTACATATAAGTAAGAAGGAAAGACAAAACGAAGCTTATNCTTGTAACCCAGATATCTATTTTTTGTAATAGATCTGGACGGTCGATATCGCCACTAACAATTTTCAACAGATAAGAAATATCGGATACTTGCCGTCTTTTTTCTAAAGGTAGGAAATGATATCTTCTACATCTCGTTTCATAGCCATGATCAATAACTTTACACTTAAATTGTAGATACCGCAAAAATCTTTTTTGTATGGATTCTATGCGGGAGATATAAACATTGTATTGCGGAATCCAGACCACGGAGGCATATTCGAGGATGCTGCGTACGAAGGCACAATAAATAACTTTTATTGGCTTGATGGATTTAAATTTATTTGTAGAACGAATAACGAACCCAAGAGACCTTGACGCTTTTTTAATCGCATAATCGATATGTTTATCAAATATACCTAAGCTTAGAGTCCTGGATTAGTCCAAGATCTTTCATAGACGTGACTTTGGTGAGCAATTTATTATGCATGGTGTATTGGTAGTTCATAGGGTTAGGTTTGCGCGAAAAAGTCATTGCATAACACTTCGAGACGTTAAAATCAAGCTTGTTCTGAGCACAGTATTCCACATTATCACAGTATAAATAAAGTCCGTATTCCCCCAGCCCGCCGGCTCCCCGGCCGGGCTTCGCCGCAGGGTGGTCGTAAGATGTCTCCGCACAAGCGCTTCTCGCCGAGCCGCCGGTTGGAGTCGCCACCACGCCGCGACGGCGGTAGGCGCGAGTCGCCCGCTAGGCATGGCCCGAGGTAAATACCGACAAGACTGAAACATTATTTATTTATTTTAAAACATATTCAGCAATTTTCTATTTATAAATCTCACAAAAATCATCTTACGAGATGAGAACAACAAGAAAAATAAATGCTATGGGCGCGTGTCACGTGATGTCACGCAGTCACACTCAGCTATTTCCATACAAAGTTTGCTTGTATCGTTTTTGTTTCCAGTCCAATTTTGACACTTATTTCACTAAATTTTAGGTTTTAAATATAGCGTTTATTTACGAATAACTAACAGCCCGCCCCGGCTTTGCACGGGTAGTTATAGGTATTTAACAAAGAAATTGAAATCCATGAACAGTTTTTATGGGAAATGTTTTTTCTTTTATTTAATTTTCCAATGTTTTTCATCATCATCATCATCATCAACAGCCCTTTACAGTCCACTGCTGGACTATGAGCCTCCTCCACTATAGTGGAGGGTTTTGCCATAATCTCCACGCTTGGCAGGCGGGTTGGAGATCGCAGTTTATAAGATTGATGTTTGTCAGAGAGCGCTGCTGCCCGTTCTCAGTTTGAAGTATAGTCCCTAAGTCGCCTCTTACGACACCCGCGGGAAGAGTAGGGGTTGGTGACAAATGTATTCTACTCTGCCGTCACCACACGGCTCAATGTTTTTAATAGCTCAGTATTCTGCTATTCGGGACCGAGACACAACAAATCAAAACCATGAAAGTTGGTCAAATCGTTCTCGAGTTTTATGTGTTCGAACAAACCTGACTTTTTTATTTAGGTATTATGAAGATTTATGAACTCTTAAAACCTAATGGATATTCCTTATGGCTATAGTATAATGTTTTCCCCCAGATTTTCCCCCAACCGCCGTCCCGGCGACAAAATGGACAAGTTTCCCGACTCCCGCGCGGCCAAGCAAGTCCGTCCCGCCTACGAGCCGGAGGTAAGTGCCGTGCGAGTGTGCGCCCTACCGCTTCGATAATAAAGCTTAGTTTTCATTACACTAAAATTTATTTAACGAGTGACGTGTGAACAGTGACGTTGAAAGATATACAAAAGAAGAATTGATGTTGTTTGATTAATTTATGGACTGTATATGTATAAAATGGATGGAGAAATCTTACAATTTAAATATTAAATAAGATAAAAAAGTAAATGGATATGTCCATAAAATTACAAAGATAATTAAGTTAACTTTTCTTGAAAGAACCATTCTTAATCTGTGTACAGAAGGAGTTTTGAATATAAATATGATGTATCAATGTCAATCAACGTGTATTGAGAAATTACTACGTCATCGGTATAGATTAAGAAATTAAAAGGGTTACTGAATCAACTATAATGGAACCCTCAGTAGTTATCACACACAAAGGACAAAAATAAATCGAGAACTTTTTGAAGACAAACTTTTCTGTATCCATGAACAGACCAGCTTCATGACATCAGAATATGACATTTTCAGTTACACAACCATGCAAAACAGCTTAAATTACATAAAATGAGAAACTTATGAGCTATGATCAACTCAGCTAAGGTTATAAGACGTCATTTAGCTTGATGGACCGACGATTTCTTGAAGATAGCTGGCACTGGCTGGATAAAGCAGAAATGTGATCTTTGCTTGCTCCTTTTTTATGCAGACAAAGCAGGCTTTTTTTTTAACCGCAATCACACCTGATGTTAAGTGAGATGCAGTCTAGGATGGTATACCTGCCCATTAATTTTATCCTTAGACAAGTTTGCGTCCAGCACTTCAACAATTGAATGATAATATCATGATGAAACACACCTAGATGTAGCTAAAACAGCTTGGAAATTAGATTATTCTCTAATAATAACGAAAAAGGAAAGAAAACACTATAAATAATTAACAAGGAAAACATCAGACATCACAAGGAGACATTACTACAATATTTACCAGTTTTTTTTACAAGAAAGCTGTATTTGAAAAAAATGAACTGTATTTCCCCTTATCCCATTTTCAATTTCACCAAAATACTGCATGCAGATTGTGAATGGATAAAAAGTGAAAACAAGAAGTTTGGTTAGTTTATTTTTCACTTGCATGCCAAGGCATGATCTTCAAGAAGATAGTTTTGTGTGGACAACTAACAAGAAATGGAATTCCCTGCCTATTGTTTTCGCAGTTAAAACTTTTTGAACAAGAGAGAAAAAGCGCTTGCCATTGAGTATAGACTATTTTATATGTAGGGTTGCCAGATTCCTGGAATCTGCTTGTGTTTTTACATCAAACAAGGTATTATATTTAAGATTTTACCGGGACTTCGGAAAAATATGACGTAATTTCTTTTCACAAGGCCATTGTTGTATAGGCACGAACTTGTCTCTCGTCTGGCAACCCTACTATGATATTTGATCGACGTGAATTGCAAGGGAAAGTATATAAAGACAGGGTTATAAAAATAGAAAGTGTATTGTAAAGAATTCGCAAATCGGTGGCATTTCTGTTTTCATTAAACATCTTTATTCTGATAACTTCCGATTGAGAGGTGTTCTAAAATCTTGGATGCACTAATACAATCTTGATAAAAATAATCCTAAGATATCCCTCAAAAAACCATATTATAGACTGGTCATTTGAAAGATGTGTTCCAAATATTAGCTGTTGTCAAAGAGTAATGTAAAAGTGCTCAGCTATCAACAACTATTGAATAATGAACACAATAAATGAAAAATACGCATGAAAGCTGTTACTTCATTAATTTGTTTCTGACTTACCACCGATATATGATTTTAGTGTGTGTGAGATGAATCCGCGAACCAGAATTGATTTAAATTGTGTATGAGATGAACCAGAAGTTTAAAAACTTGTATTCTTTATCTTTAGCCTGTCCATTGAGCAGACAGCTGGCTAAACTGACGACAGCTCCCAACTCTCACGGCGACACGAGAGAATCGACCATTCCACACAACAATATAACGCAGTTTATGTCAACTAACGGGGAACCTTTTTAACTAATCCTTGCTGGCTTCACAGTAGGCGAAAATAATGTCAATACTTTGAAGGATGGAAGAAATCATGAAGCAATAGATGAGATAAATGACTCTGACTTTCTACAGCGCGAATTATTATATCTTTTTAATCGCCTTTAATGGTGCGTATAAGAAGCACACTGGTTTCGCCAACTTCAAGAGACACGCACAGAAGAGTATAACTTAAATTCTTGATTTATACTTACATCGCTATTATAAAATATGGACTTCACGAGAACTGGGGGCAACCAAAAGCAAATCTATTTTATATCTTATGGAAGATCCCAAGAGTTGCCTTTTTAAAAATTACCAGAAATTACTAGAAGGTGCTTGTTGGTGCAACATTGATGCAATTGTTTTGAAGTTCGAATCGGTGAGGAAATCTCAGAATGTTGAAGAAGTCAACAAAAACAGAGAATATGTAAAACTCGTTTACGTAAATGTACGTGATTTTTTAAATTATAGCAATACCTTCCTGAAATAAAAAAAAATAATTTACATAGCTGGTGAGATATTGAGAAGACATGACATTAAAAATCTTGAAGTTTAAGGAAATTCCACGGAACTATACGAGGATATTGTTATTTATTATAGTATATAGATGTCGCTGAATGTATATCTTAAACTGTTCGATCCCCGACCACAATTCACCCCGAATGACGATCACACCCGGTACTTAACATTGTCACAGATCTTTTACCGTATTTTATATTTTCGTGTTTGCAAAATTCATTTCATTTTCAGGCTTCCAATCAAGCTATGTACTCGGGCGGTTACCGTCCCAATATCCATGAGAACGTACAGTACCCCGTCGCCGGGGCACGCCAGGCGGACCAGCGGGGCTCGTGGCAGCAGGACAGGGACAAGGCTATGTTCGCGTCTCATATGAAGAAGCAGGACGAGGAGAGGAGGGAAGGGAGGCCGATAGTCCCGCCCAGGGGACCAGAAGCGGTCGTCGAACCCAAGCGAGCGTCGCCGCTCCGCAAGTCGCGTTCTCCTCGAAGGGACGCGCGGGACCGCTCCCCGTTAAGGGACCGCTACCGGCGCCACTCGCCTTCTCCGCGCTCCCCTCGTTCCCCTCGCCGCTCGTGGGCGCTGGAGAAGCGCCGCAGCCCCGAGATCGCCGACGCTCCCCCGCCGCCCGTCTGGCCCGGACAGAACCCGGACGAACCTTTCCCCCGCCCCAGCTTCCCCGAGAAGGACGACCCGAAGAAACACCCGACCTGGGACCGCCGCCCGTTCGACGAACCGGACGAAGCGCTGAGACGGGACCGCGACCGCCGCCCGGCCCCGGAGGCGCGGCCGTTCGCCGAGCCGGCCCCGGCGATCCGGATCCGGACCGATCTGGTGTCGAGGGAGCCGATGCCCGCGACCCGCGAGCCGCGCTTCAAGCCCGTGGAGGAGAGATACTCGCCCAAGTTGCCGGAGCCGAGATTCGAGCCGCGCGAGGAGTACAAGCCGGAACAGAGGGACTACCGGCGCCCGGACAACGGGCCGGAGAGGAAGAATTATCCCGCGAGGGAGGAGTTCCGCGACTTTCCGAGGGGGGACGACCGCGACAACCGGCGTCGCGATGATTTTCCCAGACGGGAAGAGTTTCCCCGCCGTGACGATAGAAAGGAGCCTTTCCCGCGCCGCGATGAGCGCCCCGACCAGAGAAGGGACCACGACATGTTCCAAAAGGAGTTCGAGGACATCTACAAGAGAGCCAAGGAGTTTAAACAAAAAGTGGAG
This sequence comes from Ostrinia furnacalis, assembly GCF_004193835.3. Lineage (NCBI taxonomy): Eukaryota > Metazoa > Arthropoda > Insecta > Lepidoptera > Crambidae > Ostrinia > Ostrinia furnacalis. The sequence continues at coordinate 22,935 of NW_021133288.1, forward strand.
GAGATGCGGCGTCCCGATCACAACCGGGACGACTTCAGGGAGGATCGCCATCGGGACTTGGAAAGAGCTGACGATCGCCGTAAAATGCTCGAAGACCACCGCCGGGAGATGCGCGACGAGGCGCGTCAAGACTACCGCCACCCTGACTTAGATCGCCACAGACCAGAAGACCGCCATAGACTAGACGACCGCCCGAGGTCGCGGCAATCGGACGAGTTCGCCAGACATCGCGACGTCGACTGGAAGGACGATAAACCTAAGCCGGTCAAGCCGATGTCTGCGGAATCATTAGCGAAACGTGAAAAAGCCGCCGAAGAAATCGCCTCGAAAATCCTCGAGAGACACGGCAACTTTGGAATGAGTCCGGAAGTCCGCAATCGCATCATGGTCGAACTGAAGAACGTAGTCACCGGCATGATCAACCACATGTTCGGCTACAAAGACGTGTCCTTCATAGAGACTGTGATCAAGTTCAACGCGAAGCACAACGATCGGGATGAGTACAAGATATTCCAGAACGTTATGGGCAATTTCCCAAACCTGCCCAAGACAACCAAAAGACACGCGGAAGGTAAGTGTACATCAAAGTTTATGGTGGTTTAGGAACGTGCGTAGATTATGGTTGAGTCCGGTGGTTACGGTTTCAGGTCTTTGAAATAAATAGCTGTACGTATTTTCATAAAAGTAGATATTAAACTATTTTACTAATTGGGAAATAACCGTAAACGTTATAACGATTTAAAAACTAAGTATTTTGTGTTTTAAAGTAGTAGTGCTAAAATATTCTGCCTAAACATACTTATATCATGTTTTAATACAGCTTCAAGTAGCGGGACCTGACCTCCCTTAGAGAAGGGTGTGGGCCTAGATAGGTCCTCTAACAATGTGATTGTCCATTTAAATTAATGTGGGGAAAAAACAAAGGAAAACATGGGAGTCGAAAATGATAACATTAGGTGATTAGAATCTAGAAGAAATTCCTGTTTATTTATTACCCTGGTCATTATATTGCTGGCATATGAAAAAATTCGATAGTTAGATTTAAATCTTTTTACTGTCTCGTGGTTAAAACTAAGACAAGGTGTAATTAATAAAATAAACCTACCTATTTATAGTTTGCTAAATGTTGTAAACTAGATGTGTAAAATATCATTGATTTTTCAGGTGACTCTGAAATTCCCGCGAAGACATCTAGACGTTCGCCTGAAAACTTGAAACAAGGTATAAAATTATACACTTATTTTAGTCCTAATTTTTTTAGCAATAAGAAAATCTATAATGGAATGTACCCATTTCCACTTTTCCAGATGTTTCTTCGACGATAATACCCGAGCAGCNGGAGCAGCAAAGTAAGTATATTTTTATAAGAAAACCTTTCATACCACACAGAACGAGGTAAATCTATGGACTTTTTAACCCTTCCAGATTGGGACTTCAATGTCGCCAACCAGCAGAGTTTGATATCCAACATGATGATGCAACAAATGCTCATGAATCAAGCGCCGATGATGGTTCCCAACCCGTTCGGCGTAGAGATGGCCCCGGTTCAAACGTTCATTCCGCCCCAGCCCGTCGTCGACGATTCGATAGAAGACGGCTACAACTTGTATCTATGCAAAGAGGATTTCAAACCTTTCACAGACATCCAGGCCGACTTTCTCAAAAACTATCTAGTCCAACAGTTGGTCGCCGTGTCCGAGAATTACCAGGGCTGGGCGCCCGACATCACGCTCAAGGGTTTACAAAGCCAGTTCAGGTACCAGGTGCACACCAGGGACGCCGTCTCAAAGGAGTGGCTGCTGACCCTCGACTTCAGCGAGTTTAAGCTCTTCGACGTTCTAGTTTACACCAAAGAGGAACTATGGTACGAGCGCGCCGCCATCTGGCTGCCCGGCCATTCCAGGTGCCGCAACATCGAGCCGTTAAAAAAGCTGGAACTGCAAAACAAAAAGCTGGAGGGCGCGGACATAGGTAAGTGGAAGATGGTGAAGAAAATAGTCAACATCAAGGGGACCAGGGTCTACGTGGATATGCCTCCGTCATCCGCGCGAGTGCTCGAGAAACACAAGATGCTTCTCAGCTACGAGCTTCAGAAGGTGAGCGTTTACCTCCGGGCGGTCGCCGTGGACAAGGACGCCTTCGACTCCGGCCTGAGGGAGCCCTCGGTGACCGACAAGTCGGAGATCGTGGCGGCCGCGCAGAACTCCTCCATGCCCTCCCTGGGAAGCGACCCCAGCATCGTCAAGGTAACGCTGAAAGGTTCCAAATCGTTGAGCATCGTTCAAGCGCGGAAAATCAAAGAGAGCATCATTTACAATCTGTTCAAGTACCACCAGAGCGGGGGCGGTTTGAGTCGAACTGATTTCGTTAAGTACGGGTTCTGTACGCCGAACTGTTTCGGGGTGGTGCCGGAGAACGAGGAGTCCAAGCGTTGGTTGATGGGGCTGGACATGGGCCGCCTGAACAAGCAACCCGTGGTAGTGGTGGGCGCGGACGAAGCGAGGATTCGGTTTTTCAAGATGACGATAAACGTGCCGAACGAGCACAACATAAACGCGCCGCGGATCTGCGAGCGATTGCGGCAGAGCAATCAAGGGGTTAAGGGGTTGAACTTCCATCTGTGGAAGCCCGCGTCGTCGATATCGTTCGACAAGCACAAGGCGCTGCTGGACGTAGAGATAGACGCAGAGTCCGTGGAAACTCTTCTCGGCATGAAGTTCCGGTTGGACTATGTCGACGACCGCCAGGTCATGCTTGTGGCGTACTTTAAGTCGGAGTATAGCAGCGGCAGGCTGCGAGAAATACTCGACAAGTACAAAGCGGAACAGACCGACAGCTACGATGTGGCCAATATGGACATATCTCAGTCGGAGTCCGATGACGACATTATTTATATGGGTGAGCTCTGACGTAGGACGTTTCGGGATTTTAACCAATTTATCCTCTAATTTCATTATGATTGCGCTTCTAACTTAAACCATGTGTAATGTGATTGAGGATGACTTTAGTTGTTACATTAAATTAAGATTAATACTTTATTACTTACTTATAATAATGTTTGTTTAGTGATATTAAAAGGTTTCAAATGTATAAGTTTTTCTATTATTTACATAAGATTTAGTAAATAATGTTCGACCTAATAAGGTGAGGATCAATGAAGTATGCTTTTATTGTTTGCTTAGATACATTTCATGGCTGTATGTGACATTTATAAAACTTGCAATGTGAGGTTTACAGCTCAGGAGTCGTGTTGATAATGGACACAGTTCCTGCAAAACTTCCAATAAATCAGAAGAGACGAGAATGGAATTGAAGGAATCGTTGAATTTTGTGGTCGACGTTAAGAACTGGTGACTCTCTTCTTTCGGAATCTGGAGGGAGGACCAGGATGGTATGGTCAGGTAAGCACACGGATTCCGCACTTATTGATTACATTACAGGGGTGACTTTCAGGTAAAGAATATTTTGGGAAACGTCGATATAACAATTTTATTCTCCGGGAGAAGGTGAGCAAGGTGAACGTGGAATTTAATTCATTTTAGGGCGACGAGCTCTACAAACATTCTTCAAAATAAGTGATTACTTCACTGTTGCAGTCTTTAGTTGTGGATTAATATTTGTCATCATGTGAGTGCGTGTTATCAATACATGTGCCTATATTATTTTATGGACATGCGGCTAGCAGTATACCTTCTAGCCTAGGTGATGTTATAGAATTCAGCGAATGCAATGCGTTCTTCGTTTGGGAAGTTATTTATAACACAAGCTTATTTTCAGACTTGTTTTCGAAAGTGCTCTTTCCATATTTTCAAATTGGGATATGGTTTCTGCATCTACAGGACTTGGTATATTCACTCTTCGTCATAATTACATCTAATTAAATTCCACGAGACTACGACAAAATTCATTAATTATCATTAGCTTTTATACTGACATCAAAGCAACATTTTTTGTTTAGGTTTTTGTTCTATCAGTCGTCCTAAACAGCAGATCTTTCAACAGATGTATTTGGAGAGCAGTCTGGAAAAGTGAAAACCTTCACATACGTGCAGTCGTAAGTTGAAATCCCAAAATATGTCAGATTTTCGGAATTACCACAGAATTTATTCCAGCAGTGATGGAGTACACGCATTCAGTACACTGGATGGATTTGTTATGTCATGATTACTTAGTTATACCATAATTTTCATACTATTGTCGTCTTATTCTATAACTTTTGCAGCGTTGATGAAAGTCAGTCCTATCTAGGAATCCTCATAATACAGCTAGTTGCAATTAGACGTAGGCCTTCCCAAAGGAGCGCTATTATGTCCTGTTTCTTTTCTTAGAAAACCACTTCAAGTCTAGATTTCCTGGACTTACATTGTTTTTTATTTTGGTCAAAGTCGTGCTCAATGAAAAAGTCCTCACTCATTCCAGTAGTTGGGTTGGTTAATTCTGAAGAGTCAACTTTGTTTGTTCTTTTTAATGGGGGATAATCTCCAATTCATGATTGTATGTATTCTTTTTGTTACTGTGTGATATTTGAATATGATTTTATAATCTTAGGCGTCTTTCTTTGATCAAATTTCAGCGACTGCAGCAGTAATAAATAGTCAAGGAAAGTTTTATTATATCAACATTATGTAAGCATTTACAATCATCTTTTCAACTAGGCTTATGAGTACAAAAGGCGTAGTTTACTTGCTCTCCTAAGTACTAATTCCAATACGATTTATCTAGGACAAAAGACAGATACTTGATATATGAAAGTGTAAGGCATATTATAGTATGTATTTAATGAAATGATATCTAGATTTATATTTTAAACTATCATTTATAGTCGCGTAAGTTCTCAATATTATGTAATGAATGAGTGTTGTTTCTTATTAGCCCAAACAATAATTCTAATATCGATTCTCTAGATAACATCAACACAACTCCAAAAATCTCTTACGCGATGTTAGAACTTACGCGACATAATAATGTTTACTGAAACTAGCAGTAACCAAATAATGTAAATTGTCTGCATCAGGATCAAGGCCAAGAAAATCCAGCTACGAGAGAGAGAAACCTCTGCCGAGGGAGATGACCGAAGCCGAGAGGAGTATCAGGCTGAAGCCCGTGCCCAGGACCTCTGTCGCTAGAAACGACTTGAAACCTAGAGGTAATTTTAGATAAGATAAATTAGATAAGATACGTTCTCATAAGTGAAATAATGCGCTGTGTAAAGTACGGCCAACTAGCAGCGATACAAAAAGGTCGATACGACTGTCGAGTTGACAATATATTCTGTCTCTTCCCATCTTGTGTATTCGTCGTAATGTCTCGTTCTCCCGCCAAAATATGTCAAAGTCAGACGGGTTCACCCATGACATTGGGTTTGTTTACATTNTGTACATTTGGTATCGCTTCTCGTTGGTCTTACTTTTAGGGCTCTGTCCCATTAGAACACCATGATGGCGCCACAGTTCGCACCAACAACGAAATGTATACAGCTCCAAGGCGAGGCGAGATACGAGCGAGTTGATAACAGTCTAGTCGCCTGGTATCAACTTGGTTGCCAGCAATAAAAAAAAATATTTTAACTATTTAGTAGCACAAGCACAAGTCACTACGGTGGCATCACAGTGGTGTCTTAAAGAGATAGCTAGGCCCTAAAGGCATTCAACAAATATGTCGTCGCTTGCCTCTCTAACTGACGTATCTGACATTTTTTTCGAAACGGAGTTATCTACACCATCTTAATCAATTTTGCAAGACGAATCGATCTGTCTACTCGCCTGAAAATTTTGAAAAATGTCAGTTACGTCAGTTAGAGAGGCAAGCGACGATGTATCATAGTTCTGAAGCCCGGTCCTTGAGCACGTAGAATTTTTTCCAATGACCCCTAGCTACCCATCCTTATCGCACGCGCGTAATTATATTGCTGTCGCGACTGTGTCAATGGCACCCGCAGTGAGTGTGCGAGCGCGACAGCAACATAATTACGCGCGAGCGATAAGGATGGGTAGCTAGGGGTCTTTGGACAAAATTCTACGTGCTCACGGACCAGGCTTTAGCTCTTCAGAGTCATTGCCTGAGGTATGGCAGCGGCGCGGAAGGGTGTTTTTGTGACGTCTAACGTCACCGAGACTTCAGATGTGACTTGTATGCTCTGTCACGTCATACAATAGACCTATATCGCCGCTATGGTGGCCTAATGAGATAAATTAGAGCTCTTATTCATGCATGAATACGTTTTTATTTTCCCCCAGCACCACCAATCAAGAAACCTCTAACCAGCTCGCAATCAGCGGCCGCAATAGCGCCACACGCGGTCGTCAACTCGGAAGGACTGTACGAGATCGGGCCGCGCTCCTACCGCGCGCTCAAGGCCGAGCTGGAGCACCTCATGTTCACGGTAACGTCACCATCATCATCATCATCATCATCATCATCATCACCCGCTCTCGCCAGCCAACTCGGAAGGACTGTACGAGATCGGGCCGCGCTCCTACCGCGCGCTCAAGGCCGAGCTGGAGCACCTCATGTTCACGGTAACAACATCATCATCATCATCATCATCATCATCATCACCCGCTCTAGCCAGCCAACTCGGAAGGACTGTACGAGATCGGGCCGCGCTCCTACCGCGCGCTCAAGGCCGAGCTGGAGCACCTCATGTTCACGGTAACATCATCATCATCATCATCATCATCATCATCATCATCACCATCATCATCATCACCGAGCTCTAGCCAGCTAATAGCTACGTAAACCTCTCAAAGAACGGCACTGCAAAGGAGCGGCGGTACGCATGAATCAAATGGGACAACAGAATACACACTAGTTCATTTGGAAAACTATCACATCATCATCATCATCATCATCATCATTATCATCATCATCATCACCCGCTCTCGCCAGCCAACTCGGAGGGACTGTACGAGATCGGGCCGCGCTCCTACCGCGCGCTCAAGGCCGAGCTGGAGCACCTCATGTTCATGGTAACATCACCATCATCATCATCATCATCATCATCACCGAGCTCTAGCGCTCCTACCGCGCGCTCAAGGCCGAGCTGGAGCACCTCATGTTCACGGTAACGTCACCATCATCATCATCATCATCATCATCATCATCACCGAGCTCTAGCCAGCTAACAGCTACGTAAACCTCTCATAGAACTGCACTGCAAAGGAGCGGCGGTACGCATGAATCAAATGGGACAAGAGAATTTACACACTAGTTCATTTGGAAAACTATCACGTCTCACGATAGAAAATGCTTCCGAAATATTACGATTTTTACTCGGTGGACGGACGACCGGGTAATGGTCCCGAAAAGCACCTAAATGCGGGGAGCGTAGAACCGGTCGTAGTTGAAAGATTTTTTATTTTTTTTGAGAGGCCTTTTATTTGTATTACACAAATTACTAAAAGTCCCGTTAGCTCCTCGTGGTAAACCCGCGTTCCTTGAATGTCGTCGAGTCAGCCAGTCCGACACATCGGCTATCGTGACATGCCTTTGTCCAACTCCTTTGACTGAAATTGTGAATTTAAAAAGTAATGGGTAATACTTATCAATAACGTTTTTTTATTATTTAGATGAATCAAGTGTTGCCAGAGAGTGCGGACACAGCCGACGAAGCCGAAAAAGAAGTAGTGGAGCGGTGGAAGAACGACGCCGGTGATGAGCTCAAAAAAGTAAGTCGTGGTGAACATAGACTTAAAGAAATATTTCTAGTAAAGTAATAAATGTTTTATAACAACGCGTATACTATAAAATAACTATATTAAGTAGTTATTATAAACATCTAAGATTAAATTCTCATACTTTTCACATTAATTAATATCTTTCTCCCACGCTATCGTCTTTATCAGAATTAAAGTCAAAGTCAAAGTATTTATTTGCAAAGAATAGGTACAATGGTTTAGATTAAATTAAGTATAGTCTTATATATTGCTGTCGCGACTGTGCGACGGGCGCCCGCAGTGAGTGTGCGAGCGCAAAAGCAACATAATTACGCGCGAGCGATAAGGATGGGTAGCTTGGGGTCATTAGACAAAATCCTACGTGCAGAGAGACCGGGCTTTATAATACAATTTTATATAACTTTCAGGTAATCGGTTTGAACGTGACAGAGAGACTGGTAAACGTCTTCAATCCTCTCAATGTCAAGGTAAATAATCTACATAAAAATATCTGCAATTACATAGACCTATCCTATTTTTGCGACTTGAAAATGGGAATTGTATACCCAATGGCCCTTGGAGACCACCATAGACTTCTCCTTTCCTACACGTACCTCATCATCATCATCAGTCCACTACTGGACTATGAGCCTCCTCCACCATAGTGGAGGGTTATGCCATAATCCCCACGCTTGGCAGGCGGGTTGGAGATCGCAGTTTCAAAGATTGATGTTTTTTAGAGAGCGCTGCTGCCCGTTCTCAGTTTGATGTGTAGTCTCTAAATCGCCTCTTACGACACCCGCGGGACGTACCTAATTTACTTCAATTTTTTTATGATGCATACTGTTTCTCCAGGTGCATTTCACGACGAAGCCGGACAGAAAGTACTTAAGCAGTTTCCTGAAGCGATATAACTTCGTGGCGTTCAAACGGCTGGCGGGGGTCGTTAACACGTTCGCCGCGCAGGTCAAGGGCATCGCTGATTTTGACGCGCTATGCACCGCCAAGAGTATTCATTGCGGTAAGTCATAGTATAGCCTGACCAGGAACATAAAAACCCTCGCCATGTTGCGCCATGGTACTAATTTCTTTTAATGGCAACAGTAACTGAAAACNATAATCCCGTTACTAAAGCACAAACTACTCCAGTAACTGAAGCCACTAAACCAGCACCAGCGCCTAAAGTTGCAACAACACCTAAACCGACGGCTAAAGTTGCAACACCGGCGGCTAAAGTTGAAACACCGGCGGCTAAAGATGCAACACCAGCGACTAAAGTTACAACACCGGCAGCCAAAGTTACAACACCGGCGGGTAAAGTTACAACACCGGCGGCTAAAGTTACAACACCGGCGGCTAAAGTTACAACACCGGCGGCTAAAGTTACAACACCAGCGACTAAAGTTGCANTACTACACCGGCGGTCAAAGTTACAACACCGGCGACTAAAGTTGCAACACCGGCGGCTAAAGTTGCAGCACCGGTAGCTAAAGTTGAAGCACCTAAAGCAAAAATTGAAACTCCGACGCCTAAAGTTGAAACGCCAACGCCTAAAGTTGCACCAGCTAAGCCCACAGTTGCACAAGCCAAAACTCCAGTTGCAAATAAAGCTCAGACTAGTAATAAGGATGAAGTTCCCAAGACTAATGCTACAGTTGCTGCCAAAACTCAGAACACAGTGAAAGCTACAGCACAAACTAAGAATACAACTAACGTTAAAACCTTATCTAAACCCGTTGCGAAAGCAGCAACTCCATCGAATACTAAAGTAACCAAAAAAGTGGTCACACCTAAAAGACCACCTGCTAAAAGAATGACTTTCCCTAACAAAAAGGCTACCAAAAAAGCAATTGAAAAAGATGACTTTGAAGAACTAGATGACCACGACATTCTAGCTCTAATATCTGAAGGCATTGTCCTGGACGAATGCAGCGGATCTGACGTAGATTAGAAATAAGTTACAGATACACTGCTGTATCGAAATATTTAGTTATTATTTAAAGTCCTAAATGTAAGGTATCACAAATGTAATTTGTAATGATTATTCTAAGTTAAATAATAAATGATTGACTCAGTGTTGAGTATTTATTTTGAGTTCATTGCAATACATTAAATTTTAATCTAAATAGAGTGATGAGTGGTGTTTTTTTAGTATTGTGCCGTTTCAAACATTCATTTCGGTGGCTCAGCAGTTTCCACAATTTCATCCTCTACCTGAAAATATAAAATACTTTAAATTAGACAAATGTAGCTAAAATATCAGACCTTATTTAGGTACTGAAAGTTAGTTTGCTTAAATTCTTATCAGTTAACAACCTACGATAATAACTTATTTATCTATCAACTACTGTTATGTTAACAAGGAAAGGGAAAGGAACACAGTGGATGTGGAGTTATTATACAGGGTGGGTGTCCCAGAATGGGTGAATCAAACTGATAGGGGAGGTAGCTAGGAGGTTGAGGTCGGTTTTTTTTTTAAATAAAGTGCTCTAAACTCGAAATCTAGTCATTATTTTCAAAAGTTTGTTTACAGATAAACGAAGCGATCAATATTAGTAAGAAAAAGTACAAATAAACACCAAACGCAGCTACTTAGGCAAAGCTGATTTATTTTCACTTTTTCATATTTTTTTTTTTGTTTCCTTATGCGCTTTATTTTTTTTCATATTTTTTTGGGATAGTACATTAGTAGAGCTACCTCCCCTATCAGTTTGATTCACCCATTCTGGGATACCCTGTATAAAGCCGCACTTGTCAGTTTTGCATTCTCAAAAGGTCGGAGGCACGGCGTTTCTTAGGCGCGGCAGCTTCTATTCTCTTTCTTTCCGCTTCTAAGAAATCGGCGAGGTCATACACATCTCTTGGAGCAACCTGTAGGATAGGAAAGAAGGGTTTGGGAAAATTGTATGAGCAGATGGTACAGGAAAGGCAGTATTAAGGGTAGGTCAGTTCTGATGTCACAAATCTAAATGGTGATTCATGTATAGTCATAGAGGAATTTGTATAGTTGATAGAAGTCTAGAATCCTATAATATTTAGAATCGAATCTCAGTGTAATCGATAAAACGTTCAATCAATATTAGTGTAGAATGTAGATGTAGAAGATTACAGACTTACGGTGACTTTTTGCTCTAAATATTTCATATATTTTACAGGTGGTGAGAAACATGTAGATCTGGCCTGCTTACAGTGGAGTGGACAGAACCAACGTGAGAGTGAACGTGTGAATTTATGGAGAACATTAAACTATTTTACTATAACATATTTTATATGAGTTACATACAAATGTCAATCCGTGAGTACATAATGTAAAAACTAAAACAATGTACTGTTATCACAACAGTAACTGTAATCTTTTAAAATCCAGTAGTTTTATTGCTTATTGATTTTCGTAAACAAAATATTTCATGTTATATTTCATCAATAAAGTTTTATTTTATACTTCAATAGTTTTATTTTTAAACACATTACATGAAACGGAACGGATCATAAAAAAAGTATGAGAGGTATATATTTAATCTGTGGGCGGCAGACGCCATATTGTTTACAGCGCCACCTACTGGACAATCTAGCTCGGTACCAGTTTGTTTATCGTTCAACAAATACTAGGGCCGTTTCCTATCTGTCTTTAGACATACTCTCTAATCTGTGGAATCGCCGACCCACAGATTTCGTAAAATTCGTGAAAACTGCTTGTAAATTTTATTAAAAAACGTTATTCTTTTGGAAATAGTCATAGTTTCCAGCTCGGCTTCTTGTTTTTTCGAGTTACCTTTGAATTTGTGAAAATGAGACGTAATAATGCTCCCCGAGGAGGACATGGTGGGCCACTGATGACCGAGCACCTTCAACTTCAAGTAAGAGGAATTTTATTGATTCTTTTCATGGAAAACCTTGTAACTGTAAATGATTTACTTCAATATGAATACAGTTAAATATTATATATACATAGTTCTAAAATCGTGAACAAGGGAAGTGTGCATTGTAAGCGAAAATACCACGTCTGATGACATCCGAAAAACCCGTTAGGTCAATGTAATTTATTGGCTGTAGTGTAGAAAATGTGAAACATTACAGAATGTCTGTGTATAGTAATAATACTTATTCCAAAACACCATGCCTCAGGGCTCAGACTCAGGACAAGGGTCTGAATCGAAAAATTTATCGCCATTACAATAATCTGTAGCTCAAAATCATACACTCAGAGTAAAAATCGATTTTGAGCACAAAAGTCTTTCCTACACGCAAATTATTTTGTAGAAAATTGTTAACCTTCAAAACATTGTGTGGTATGATCATTGGATGTTTCCTGCCTGTACAACTAGAGTATATTTATTAGGATCTGGACTTGGAGCTGGAGTTGCTGAAGCGAAAGCGCGAGATGATTGAGCAGCAGCAGCAAATGCTCACCAAGAAAAAGGCATTCAACCGGCCGGTAAGTTTGTATGGTTACCTTCACCACTAGTATAAAACAAAGTCGCTCTCCGCTGTCTGTCCCTATGAATGCATAGATCTTTAAAACTGTACAACGGATTTTGATGCGGTTTATGTTAATAGCTAGAGTGATTCAAGAGGATTTTTAAATATAATACATTGTACCTGTGCGAAGCAGGGACGGGTCGCTAGTAACTTATAATATCAAAAAGGAAGATACACAAAACATGTGCTTACGTTGCTAAGTGAGTGCTTAAAAAGTTAAATGAAATAGTTTTAACTGAATCATTTTGGAAGAATGCGTTTTTCCTAGTTAAAACTAATTTTCACTCATTTTAACTTAGACACAGACACTTATGACAAAACTTAGGTTCCTTGTCAGGACTATGGAACTCTAAAAGTGAAATTCCTGTACACTTCATAACCTGTACTATTTTTTTTTGTGTAATTATGAGGGTTTCAAAATTTTCATCTTAATATATTTTTATTATGTAAGTATGCTTTTTTCAATACCAATACATGAGCATGAGGCATTCTACTGTGCTAAGATTCAAAAGTAGCAATTTTTTTCTTAAGAGTTCCTACTGTGATATTCTGTTCTGACTAAAACAAGTATAGGGTGTTCTAGAGTACCTCCACCTTGTTTATGAAATTGCAGAATACTTATACCAATAAAGGTAAAAAAATTCATGCGATTTTGAGAACAGAATATCTTAGTAACACAACAAGGCAATTTGAAATGTGAGTCTGCCGACGCATCTACATAGTTGCATCAATATTGATTACCATTTAAAATTGCCATGTCTGTTAACAACGTTACTTAACTTTGTTATGTATTATTACTTTTCAGAGTCCGTTCGAATTTGGCAATCAGCCTCATCAGTTGTTCCAAGGGCAACACCAACCGTTTAACAGCGACTCGGGTTTCTCTGCCTATTACAATGAGCCTGGGCAGTTCGGTATCGGCGGCGGCTCCTCCGGTCTGCTGGGCAAGCGGCCGCCCGTGTGGGCATCCCAATCCAACGTGACCGCCAAACGTTTCTCCGGACCCCAGGGCGGGTCCAAGAAAAAGTTTGGCGGGAACAACTCGGGGTCGTTCTCCCATTTCAACCAGCAGCCCTCGCGGCAGCCGTGGGACACCAAGCCCAAAAACTTCGGGGCTTCGAAGCCCAATTTCCCCAGTCAGAGATTCAACAACTCCCCCAAGGGCGGGAAACCGCCGCAGCGAGATTTCAGACCGACGAAGGTCACCAAGCCGAAACCGGCGCAGGGCAAAGCCGCCGTTCCGACTCCAGCCGTCAAGATGGCCGCGAAGGATGAGAATTTGTCGGGCTCTGAGTTGGTCCTGCGCGCCGACGTGGTGCCGTCGCAGCAGATGGCGGGCCGCCTGGAGCTGGCGCTGGGGCAGATCGTGAAAGAGATCAAGACGAAGTACGGCGCCGCCGAGCACGTGACCTTCCAGTCGCAGGTGCTGGCGCGCAAGATGAAGCAGGCCATCCGCGAGCGATTGCGCTCCGTCATGCTGGGCAAGGCCGTGGGCAAAGTGGACTCCATCGTGGGCCATTACCGCCGCGCCTTCCCGCCCGGCACCGACGTTGAGATCATCCAGATCGCGCTGGACGAACAGAACAATGTTCCGCCGAAGAAACTGGCCATAGAACTAGACAGCGCAGGTAGTTATGCCGACACTACGTGGGGTTGCCAGTCGGAGTAGAGCCGGGCGTGGTTTGGCCTTTTGAACTGTCCGAACTGGACGTTGACCGGCCAGTCTTGCTTATCAAATATCATAATGAGTCTAGAGATCTTACGGATCTTGTCAGCCTAATGTTCGGTTAAACTGGCCGACCAATCCGGCTTCCCGATTTAAGATCTGGCAACCCTAACACCTTCCAATTTCGAGCGTTCCTTCGAAAGCGATACATTTAGTGTTCAATCTTTTGAAGGAGTGCTGTTCTTGATGAAGGTACGGTTTCTTAGAGCATTATTTCATCGATGTTTTAAATAACATTGTTGTTATTTAAAGTTGTTAGGTTAAAGTATGTGGTTTCTTGCCTCAGTGCACAAGAAACTTTCATCTTTTCGTCCCCACTGTGGCAACAATATGACACCTATACTGGACTGAAATAACAGAACCTTGAAGTTTTTTTAGAAAGTTAATTTTTCGAATCCTAACATGAATTCATTCATCCTTAATATTTACAGGGAGTGCATTTATGTACATGAAGACTAATATGAACAAACTAATTGGAGTTACCCTCGATGATGTCTTCAGCAAGGTATAGGATTGGTTTTTTTTTCTTTTTTTTTAAATTGTATTATGTATGCTAACATTAAATACTACATTGCAGCTTCAAGGATTATACGAAGAGCTGGATGCCGAAGAAACTAAAGAGATTTGCAATCAAATTATCAAGGAAGCCGCAGACCTCACTAAAGATGTCTCAGCTACAGAAAAGGACAAAAAAGATTCCACTGAAGGGACTGAAAATGCGAATAAAGGCGAAAATGGCGAGGCTGTTGAAAATACGGTTGAAAAAGATAAGGAAGAAACGTCAAATACTACTGATGATGCTCAAACAACTGTCGATAGTACACCAGCGGCTGTTAAAACTGAAGAAACACCTGCCGAAAGTGACAAACCTGCGGAGAACAGTGACAAGCCTGCCGAAGATAAGGACAAGAAAACAGAAGCTACTGGGCAACGAAAACCCGACTGGAAGAAAATTGATGATCTCATCGGGGTATTGCTTAAACACAAATTGACTATGATTCTGCCGAAATATAAACCAGTAAGTATTGCACTTATTTCAGTCTATCATAAATTATAAGTGTAAATAGTAGGATATAACGTACGTACGTGATTGTAATTATTGACTAAAGCCCTCTTCTTATTTTGTTTATGAAAAGGTTTGGGATATTACTGCCCACAAAATGACCTTCCCAATGAATTCCGCCAAAGTCACGTTAATAAGGTTATTAACTAACGCCCATATTCACAAACGATGCTTGCTTAAGTGAAGCAGCAAATCGAACGCACAGCGTTGAATAGAGCTCTGTGATTGGTTCGCGTGTGACCTTGTGCCTCCACGCGCACTGTGAGACCTCATAGTAATGTTTGTGAATACAGGCGTAAGTATAGTATTGAGCTTAGTTCTGCAATCTGCATGCACCTTAAACTTTTATTAACACCAACTTCTGATTATTCTTCCAGCTAATGCTGAAGTTATTGAACGCCAACTCCTTATACCGAGTCACTAAAACGGCAATATTTGAGAAGACTCAAGAGCGTTTGAATATTGAGAACAGGGTTGAGCAAGCGGCCAGTTTGAACTCCACCATCGACTTGAGCGCGACCGAGAAAGAAGCTGACGTTTCCGATTACTCAAAAAAGTTGGGGTCTAAATTCGCTTACTTGGTTAAGGTGAGTTTAAATTTTCGATATACATAATAGGTAAACTTTGTGCTGAAATCAAGTGGCAGTGGGCGGGGCACATAGGTCGGAGAGCTGATGGCCGCTGGGGCAGGAAAGTTCTTGAGTGGCGACCACGAGCCGGAAGACGTAGCGTGGGCGGCCTGCCCACTAGGTGGACCGACGATCTGGTGAAGGTCGCGGTAGGTGCCTGGATGCGAGCGGCGCAAGACCAGTCTTTGTGGAAATCTTTGGGGGAGGCCTTTGTCCAGCAGTGGACGTCTTTCGGCTGAAACGAACGAAACTTTGTGATGAAAAAGGCAGTGGCCAGACGGACTGAATCGGCCGGTGTAATGTGCGCACTTTCATACATCTACATAATGATCAACAGACCGACTCCCGACCAACTATCGGCGAATTAAAACTTGGTGGTTTGCGCCTTTGTTGAATTATAATATTGTTGCGGGTGCGATGATGGTTTAATTTACCCCCGCGAAAAGCGTGGGCTTCTCTGGTTGGGTTTTTATTCGCGATCAAAGTGGGGATAGTCCCATAAGTGAGAAGCCACACGGTGCGGTGCGGCGCCGCAATACGGCACCGTCTCGTTCAATCGAAGTGCGGTGCGGCGCCGGAACGCACCGTGTGGCTTCTCCCTAACCTTTGGTCAAATCTTTTACTTCTCTCTGGTAAATTAGAGACTAAGGCTGAGTTGCACTACCTAATTTTGACCATAACTATAACGATAACCGGTGTTTTTTGTATGGAGTTTGACAGATTTTTGACATTTGTCAAAGTTAAAGTAAGATGGTGCAACCCAGCCTTAATGACCTGATGATGTTTCAGATAACTGGCCAGCCGACGCTGCCTACCCGCAAGATGATGCGCAGTTTCCTGGACGAGTTCAATCCGAGCTCCGTGAAGAAACACAGGAAGATAGATCTGTTGTTTGTCGCTTTCGACAACAAGGAGGGTTTCGACAAGATCGTTGCTGTCAAGGAAACCGTTGTTGGTAAGTGCACAAGATATTACTAAAGCCCGGTCTCTGAGCACGTAGAATTTTGTCCAATGACCCCAAGCTACCTATCCTTATCGCTCGCGCGTAATTATGTTGCTGTCACGCTCGCACACTCACTGCGGGCGCGCGTCGCACAGTCGCGACAGCAATATAATTACGCGCGAGCGATAAGGAAGGGTAGCTTGGGGTCAATGGACAAAATTCTACGTGCTCCGTAACAGTTCATAACGTACGATTATTCTGTCAAACGCTTTGTTTAACTGACTTTATCTTACGTTATGAACTGTCAAATGATAACGATTGCTTTACACAATTCCACCTCAGACTATAGACCATTTTTTATTAGTACCTACATTAACTTTAGTGGGGGAAATAAAACACAAATCGCAAAAAAATGCCTACCATATAAACTTCAATGTAAAATTCAAGTCTCGCTGACATTTGACGACTCAAAGACACCGGCTCACGCCGCGCCCATACCTCAGGCAGTGCCTGAGGTATGGGTAGTTAAAGGGTTAACTGGTATAGAGAAAAATATTTTTCATTAGTTTTGAACCTTATGTTTTCTCAATAAGGTTCAAAATATGGTGGCAACAATTCTGCCACTACCAGGTAAAGGTTTAAACGCTTGACTTATAGTTGACAATGTAGTCCGGTGCGCGAATCACGAATCCAGAGGATGGTACCATCAATCGTATATTTTTGCATAAATATGTATGTAATCACTAATCATCTATCAATTCCTTCCAGGAAACTCCAAGCTAATCATCACAGCCAATGAAAGAAACAACAAAAACGAGTCATTGAATAGCTCGGAGTCAGAAAAGGTCATCAGTTCAGACTTGGACGAGCAGATCACCGACTTGCTATCGTCTATAAGGAAAGAAGAGGAGGGCATTGACTCCAATGACCCGGGAACAGATTCGGTGGTAGAACCTCAAAGTGAGGCGTTGGATGAAGGCGAGAGTGAAGCGGCCGTCAATGGGACGGACGCTAACGGCGATGAAAAGAAAACGGAAGACGCAGAAATGGCAGAGGGGGAAGAAGTGGCAGAAGACGAAGTGGAAGAAGTTACAGAAGACGCAGAAGTGGCAGAAGTCATAGACGATGAAGACGCAGAAGTGGTAGAAGTGAAACCCGGTGAAACAGAGCAAGTCGAGAAAGAAGAAGCCAAAGATAAAGTGGAAGCGTTGAAGGCAGAAGTTAAGGAGACTGGCAGGGCCACGCCCACCCGAACCTCGTCTCGCCTCGCCAACTCCACGCCCAGCTCGATAAGGACTAGGCGTGCCAGCAAACTTGCACCAAACTAAACATAACTGCCAAGAAATTAACTTTTAAAATAGATATTGTAGACCAGGGGTCGGCAACATGCGGCTCATGCGATTTAAGTTACGTTTACAGTTCTATCCGTATTATCAAAAGTCATAAACATCAAAAATCTTCAAGTTGATGCACCATGAAAACAGGTGACCACCAACTCGAACACAGAAGTCGTCAAATGTAAGAACTAATTTTGTCACTCATTTTTGACTCTTCCATCTCAAGTGGTTGCCGATCCCTGCGGTCCCTATCAGGTATAAAATACATTCTCATAAATGAAATTAGTATTAAATGTTAGTGATTTTATTATCTACTTTAATAAAACATGGGTTTATTTTCAATTTGATTATAAGTTTTGACTTAAGATTAGCTCAGCTATTGTGATTTTATGATCCATAAAGTTAAAATTTTAATAATAATTGTTTTTTTTTTCGTTCTACACAAATGTAGTACCTACTAGTATAATAGTAGTAAGTTTTAGTATTATTTCAGGATAATCTAATAAATTAAATGATTGATAAGTTGACAAAATGGATTACATTAAAGTTAACTTTACATGAACTTGTCTTTTTTTCTACTACAAATTATTCCCACTACTTTATTAAACGAACTCAATAGTTGTGTAATCTTTAATTCTTACATTTCATTCTCCTTCTGGCGCAGTTGAGTAATGCTTATTTTCGTTTATTTGATAGGTATCAGACAATCATTCAGTCAGTAACCTTTAAGTCCTCAGCCTCGAGTTTAGCGGGCAGCGGGGCGGGAGCGGCGGCGGCGCGGGAGCAGGCCGGGCAACGCAGACCCGTTCTCGAAACAAGCGGGCAGCTCCCGCGGCGCTTTAGCGGCGAAGTGTTGTGTTCGGGGTTGTGTTGTCGAGATATTTGTTTTTATTCGCAAACGAAATGTCTGAACAACGGCGACAATTTTATTTCGATTCAAATTTATTCCTAACGCTCGATTTATTGTGGGCAAAAGAAGGAGTGCGCTGCCCGCTCGTTGCCCGCTGCCGCTCCCGCGCCGTCGCCGCCGCCGCCCCGCTGCCCGCTAAGTTCGAGGCTGAGGCCTTAGAGCGCTTGCCAGCTTTCTTTATTTTTTTCTTTTTTTGTCGCTGTAAACTTTTTTGCACCGTTAGCCAGCTACGTACATGTATTTATGCGCGCGTGTTTTAGGTGGAGCAGGGCGGCGAGGCGCTGGAAGCGCTGTCTATGGGCGGCGGCGTGGCGCAGGTCGTGCTGCAGGGCGGCGACGCACAGGTCCTGCAAGTGCTCAGCCTCAAGGACGCGTCCGCGCTCAAGGCCATGGTCGGACACCTCGACCCGCCCGCCGAGCCCGTCAGTACCACACACGTAATACATCTAAAGCCCGGTCTCTGAGCACGTAGATGTCCAATGACCCCAAGCTACCCATCCTTATGCTGTTGCGCTCGCACACTCACTGCGGGCGCCCGTCGCACAGTAGCGACAGCAATATAATTACGCGCGAGCGATAAGGATGGGTAGCTTGGGGTCATTGGACAAAATTCTACGTGCTCGGCGACCAGACTATAAATATATTCAACGCCCGTATACACAAACGTTACTATGAGGTCTCGCAGTGCGCGTGGACGCACAGGGTGACATTCGAACCGATCAGAAAAATGAAAACGAAAATTATTTATTTGCAGAATGTGGTATATTAGATTTTTACGGATGTTACATAATAAGATAGAGCAGAACACATTCACCAGATTTGAACTAGCATGCAAATGTTTTAGAGCTCTATTCAACGCTATGCGTTCGATTTACTGCTTCGCTTAAGCAAGCATGTTTGTGAATACGGGCGTAAGATGTTTATATCCGTTGTCTAATACCCATAGTACAAGCTCTGCTTAGTTTGGGACTAGAGGTGCAGTGTAAAAAAATGTCCAAGGCTATTTAAAAAAAATATAGCAGACTTCTGCTGGCTTCCCAAAAACTGGAAATTACTTCGACCAAATAAAACTTGTTTTTCCAACTCGCAACCATCCTGATATATTTGTTTAATTCTTCACGTTGGTCGCGCATTCTAAAGTAGCCAAGGTACAAAATACATAACTAATGATGATTCACCTAACAATAGTTCATAAACAAAACATAATGCGCATAAAACAACGTTAATTTCAAAGAAACATTCTATTTTCTAGCAAGTGAAGGCCGAACGCGACGCGGTTGTGGCGGATTCCTAGCTGTTGAGCCTCGTGGCGCCCGCGTCGCCAGGCCTGCTGCAGGAGCGCACATAGCGAGGAATATGCACCCGCTCCGGGCGGGAGCACCCGGCCCCGCCCACTACCGGATAAGACTACAGAACAGTGAAAACAGAATGTGATATAACAATACAAAGAGTATATTTGAAGCCTACCTCGCAATAAAGTCGGATGTATCCATCTCTCAGTCAAAGAGGTGCTGGGAGTGAGAGACAAATTGATAGTTCTGTTGTGAGGCCCGTTAAACCACCGCAAGGTGGCGTCTCCAGACAGGAGTAATCTGCCTAACTAAAAGGCCTTATAAACTGCCACATTTTTGTGACCGTGTGGCCGACTACTTCGATCTCGACGTGCATGGGGCGATTCAGTGTTGCCGTAGATTGTCGCCATATTAATTAAACCTAAAATTCAAGCTGTAGTCATACAGACTAATGGTTTGCAAAAAAGATAAGGTCGCAAGCCTATGCTTCCAATTGAAACTTGATGATTTTTCACTTTTTTTAAACTTATTAGCACCTCTATATTGAAGCAATACTTAATGTGTATATTTTGTTAAACTCTTCCCTGTGTTTTTTACATAGATGATGTTTGTAAACGTGCATATTCCTTATTCCTAATCCGTCGAGACCAAGACCCCGGCAATGGGTCACGTCCTCATAATTTGACAGGATGTCGATAACTTATGATTAGTATTATGAAATGAGACTTAATTTATTGAATATTTTAGATACAAATCGCCAACGGGAAATAGATTTGTGCAATATTTTTTTACAACGACGATATATTTCTTGCGTCTGTCGCGTCGGGTCGTCGGTGACGGCAGCGAGCGCGCGATGATGAGCGTTTATATTTACATTCCTTAATTTATTTACGAGTTTGTTGAGTACGTTGTTGTTCACGTTTAATTTATTTGGTTTTACGTTTGTTGCGCCCACTTATTTATTTATTCTAGTCTTCTTCAAGTCACGGATGAAACTTTCTAGTCTACCATAGGATTATGGAACTACACTGATGAGATGCCATGATTTTCAATATAAATATTATATTTAATATTCGAGTAAGTTTTGTAATATATTTAACTAGGTGAATTTTAAAATAAATGTAATTTAATAGTCGACAGTATTGTATAATATTCTATAACAGAAAGATATAATTCTGGCGCAGGGTGATCAGGTTGAGGTTGGCATCTGGATGTTTAAACTACTATGTGTATAGATGTGACTTCAAAACTAGTAATTGTACTTGTAATATATTTCAATTTGGAGCTATGTAGATAGGTTCCGGATAATTCTCCAGTGTTATAGCCATCGACATTTTTTAAATTGATGATTTACGTTAAACGTTTAGAATAAAATTAAATTATAGTCGGGTCTAGTCAAATAAGTTAGGCGAATAGAAGAGTACAAAAGTGAGTAACTATTTATAATATTTATTTTGTTTTCTGTGAGAAAAGATTGTATTATTTTCCTTTGTTGTTTTTTTTTATTTATAATTTTTTTGTTTATTTATTATTTCTCAACAATAATTGACAATATTGTGTTTGACCTGTAAAACCTAATAATGATTAAAAAGCACAATTATGTTGTTAAGTGAATGATTTGTGATTGTAAATAAATGAGTATGACTGTGTGAATATTGCAATCATTAAAATATTTACGTATAAACTAGTTTTATTTGGTGGTTACTACAAAAATATCTTAAATCCCTCTGTTCGCACGATTCCAACTTTCCTCATCCTCGTCCATACGTCTGAGTCCACCAAGCATACTTACGAGGAGTGACTCGCCTAGATCCAAATTATTTTTGGTTTACTAGCTTTAGCCCACGGCATCGCTTGTCACAGATCGTAATAAATTATAGCCTATTTCATGTTTAGATAATATTGTAGTTTCATCAAAATCCGTTCAGTAGTGTTTCATGAAAGAGTAACAAATATCTATACAAACTTTCGCATTTTATTAGTGGGTATAAGTAGGATTCCCAGTTACGCCTACCAGATTCGCCCTGGGGGCTGGGCTGGGGGCAAAGAATTCGATCGTAAACCTTATTCACCCAAGGTAATTCACCTAAACTACACCTGGGTGCATTAAAAGTGGGAGGAATTATGTTATGTAAATAAAACTTTATTCTCCCCCACTCTCACCAATAATTTGGTACGAGTCAAGTGTAACTGCAGGGAAGTTTCACATTAGTAATTGGTTGTACAGTAATGAATCCAGTACCTAGGCTTATTATTCTGTGGTACTACTTTCAAATTCATTAGATTTGCAACAATTGCCTAACTACAATCCTTTATAATATGTGCCTGCTGCATAGAGTTATAAAATATGTGCATGTGAATTGAGTGATCCTCTCTGTTATAAAAATTTTAAAATTTTTGTTTATTTTAAGCTGGGCTGCACTAGCTACCTACATTAAGTTTAATGATGAAAATTAAACAATCAAACAGCTATTCAGCCCCTCATTACCTGATATTAGTTTAAAAATGTGGTGGAACAGATATTAGTTTTCTATGTTGTATGTGTTTATGTAGCCTCATTCAAATATCATCACCCTATTATTTTTTATAGGAAGTGGGCAAGAGGATATTTTAAATTAAACAAATCACATAATTCTCTAACGTTTATACATTAGACCAAAGCACGTCGATTTAAATGGTGGACCAAGAATACTTGAGTTTGAAGACACGTCTTCTCACAATTATGTGTAAAATAAAAGTCGACAACAAAACTATTATACAAATTTTCTACAGCTTATTTTGACAACCTTACATATCATAAACGTTTTCTAAAGCTAATTCTGGTTTGTCATAACCAAGTTCCTCTGGAGTCTCAATGCCGAGTTCAGTTAGTGTGGGTTTGATTTCCTGGATAATGTATGGGTAGATTTCGTTAACTTTGGGCCCGCACTTGTCCTTGCAAGCCTCGATGAACCTGACAGCCAGCGCATAGTCGTTCACCCGCCTGCAGGCATGCAGAGCAGCTTTGATGATTTTTGGGTCGGGCACCAGATCCATACCACAGAGGTCATTCATTCCCTTGCGGATCTCCCAGCCATCAATGTCTTTTCTGTTGAAGAATGCTTCATATCTGAAATAGATAAAACATAATTGTAATCAATAATGTGAAGTAAATCTAATAAGTTTGATTATTGGAAGATTACATCCTAAGCACCCCAACAACTTAGTATGTCCTACCTATTTAGTATGTTCTTACTATACATACACAGACTGATAACAAAGATAGGTTAAACGAACCTCTGCAATGTCAAAATAAAGATCAATAAAACTAGTTCCTATGAAATCAATACCTTTACCTACTGGCTAACACACACACTAACTAACAACAGGATATAAGTGGCTTTTACGTTAAATTGGATATTATCTGCTAAGAATTTAAAAACATGGCACATGAAAACTATGAAACGGCTGCATTGGCAAGATAAGAATGTAATGGCTATCAAGTAAGATTTAGATATAAACACCTAGTTACAGGGTGGTGTAACACACTTAAGCCGACGACTAATTAAGCTTTTATATGACTAGTATTGAAGATATATCCTGCCGAAAGGACTATTTATCTTTTCAAGTTACATAACGTCAAAGGGTTCGGTCTAACCTGCAATCGAATTCTTCATCAGACTCCACTGGGGCACCATGCGCCCTCCTAGCAGGAACCACTGCACTGACCCTCACTGCTGGGACCAAGGACCTTTTCAGGACATTGGCTAATGTGCCAGTAGCTGATTTCAACATTTTGATCAGACGTTTTCACAGGAACTTTGGCAGAGCTCACAAATGGCTGCACTAAACCATAGACAATAATATTCTATGCCAGTTACCAATTTGACAAATTAGTGTTGTTCTAGTATTCGATTAAGCTTATCAAAAATCTAATAATAAATCGACTGTTGTTATTCTTTACAAAAAAATATTTCCAATAAAGAAAATCTAAGTGGGTTATTTAAAACCTAATCAAGGAAAATTTAATAACTTGTGCCTTTGCTACGCACTTTCACTGATCTCAGTAAACTTCGTGCTGCGCAATTGGGTATTTCGCCAAAAATGGTCAATTTTGCCTAATTTCCTTGGCACGAATTTTATTTCTGTTTTTAACTATTTTTAGTTTCCCATTGCATTAAGTAGTAAAAACTAAGCTAATATATCTAGAAGGGGTGTCATAATTCGTTTTAGAAACAAAGTTATGAGGTCATAATTTTTTGGTAGCCAAGGAAATTATTATAAATATTTTTTTCTCTAAGTTTTCTTCTGTGGTTTGCTTTTTTTTTGTTCGACCTATTTTTGTGTACTTTCGCAAGCAAACATGCCAATGAATATTATATCATTACGACCTTTTTACATAACTAAGGAAGATAAATGCAGTAGATTGAGTTAAAAGTTAAAAACAAGTTTTTCTATATCTATTCTGATACCTATTTCTTAAAATTTAAATTTTAAACTTATTCCAATAAAGAAATACTCAAAATTTGACTTTACGCCGAATTATTAATGGTCTTTTATAATTTCCTAGGTCATTTTATGCCACGGAAAACAAGGAAATTAGGACCAAAGAAATTAGATTTATGCCTAAAAGACACCACAGACAAAAACCTATTTACCCTATACATTTACTATTTAAATCATGGGTTTACCCCTACAGACACTACATTTGTGTAAATAAACAATAAAATTAATCCATTGTTTAGTTGCAAAAAACCGTCCAAAGAAATTGACTTTTTAGTAAACAAAAACCCAAGGAGGGACCTATTTATGCGATTTGTCGCGAAACTGATCAACGACGTGCTGTCCTGCCTCAATGGCCTCTTGGGACGAAATGGCCGAGTGTAGTGGTGCAGTGCGTTACATTCTAAGTTTTTTCGTTTCGTTACAACAATGGTCGAAACGAAGACCCAGGGAAATTATACTTTTGATCTGGACAAGAACTTAACTTCACTTTATTTTCTTCCTATAAGTATTTGACATTTAAAGTTTTTATTTTCCGATAGCCAAACGTTTCTCAAATGTAAAGAGAGTGCTATAAGAATTAAATTACGCTTCAATTTGTTATAATGAGCCTTCATTTTGGCAAACAACAGTAATGGACATGACAAGGAAATTAGAAAAACGACTTTTGATTAAGTTTTTCTACGGTATTATTTGTAGTCTCTGCTATTGTAATAGCAAAAACAAATAAAACTTTTGATGAACTTTCTCATAAAAATAGTTTTATACAGATAGATATAAAAAAACATGTGTTCGCCTGCCTGGACACAGAAAATTTACTGTTTCGGCGAAATACCCAATTTTAGTTAGCAACTTCTTAACAAATCAAAATTAAACGCATTTATGTTATTACAATAATACTTTATTGATAAAGAATTATCTTGTCCGTTAACAAACGAAATAATAGTTAGGTTCACTATGTAACAACAAAGAAAAAGTTAAATAATTCATCAAATAAGTCTAATAATACAAAATGGGCAGGCTTACATAATTAATGATTTATATTTTGCTAATGCAATTTTTTTGTTTTGTGGTATAAATCTTTTCAAAACTTAAGTTATATTCTAGTTTATTTCGTTATTCAGCTCCAATTTTCCTTCTCTTCTTTTTCTTATGAGCAGAGATGCTCTCCTGGCCGCTGTCGTCCTCACTGGAGCTGCCTGAAGAGCTGCTCTCGCTGTCGCTACTCGAGGAGCTGCTGTTAGATGAGCTGTCAGATGCTACACCAGTGCTTTGGCTTAGGTTAACACTACTGGCTATTTTATATAAGTCAGGTTCTTTGGCCTCAAGAACTTTGATCCACTTCTTGGACAGTTTGGGTCTACCACGTACAGTCTTATGCCATACAATGGGGAAATTGGTACGGCTACAAAAGTTTTGAGTGACAGCAACTGTGTCATCCAAGTTCAGCACCACATGCCACCAACCACCGGGAACAAAAACCGTTTCACCAGGCTTCTGGAGGATTTCCACCTGAAATAGAAATGCAAAAATTTTATCATGTTGAACCAATATGAAAAACATATCAGAAAACTCAATCAAATAAATTATTTCACAATGTACCGGTTTATACTCTTGTGGCCAAGATTCCAGTTGTGTTTTAGGATAAATTAACTTGAACCAAGTAATAGCTTCATCTCTCTGTTTCCCGCCCATGGCGCCGGTGACTTTGATCAGTTCTTTTGGAGTCTGTGTCGGAAACAGGCACCATCTCTTGTGACCAAACACTAAGGCATTCCAAGCACCAGTACCTAGAGGGTCTATGTGGATCCCGGTGCCCGACCTCTGTGGTCCCATCACAAACCAACGATATGGAGGTCTCCTCTCATTTCCACAATACTTAAATAGGTCATCCCTGAAGTACTTTGGTACTTCGTAATCTTCAAGAAGCTTTTTTCGTCTCATATGCTCTCCAAAACTACTATCAAAAATATAAAGCGGGCTGTCATCAGTCGTTGTCTTCATGTAGGTGACGTAATACTTCATTTTCATCTTAACACTATAACCCTCATTGTCTTCGCCACATTTAAATTTTTGGTTACGGTACTTTTTGGCTAGTCTATCTAAGGTCCACTTGTGGTTTGCTTTCCAGTTAGTCTGTACATTAGTAATAACAACTGGTTTAAACACTTTTTCATATTTTTCTATAAATTCTTCAGGTGATACTTTGTTATTATCTACTCTCTCAACATTATCATTACATTTTAAAAACTCTTCAAAGTTTTCAGCATAGTTTAACGTCATCCATTGTTGTTTGTTTGTTAGTTCTGGAAATAAAAAAGCCTCAATGTATTATCAATGTAATGTTAGTCACATGTATTGCATTATTGTATTAATTCAACTACATAAATGCCTACATTATTTCAATCAGTCAGCTATCCCCAATAAAAAAACTGAACTACCTATTCATTTGAGAATTTAAAAGAATATAAAATATGGTGTCAAGTTGATTCCATAGTCTCAATGATTGTCCTATCAATATGTGATCTGTTAGGATATTAAACTATTTAACATAATACAGTAATGAAAAGGTGGTGTGAATGCGACATTATACACAATCATTGCAAAATGAACCTACCAAAGATTTCATAGGCATAGAGGTTAGGCAAATTTCACTTTTAAGCATACAGAACATTGCAGTATTTTATTCGTTCATGCAATTGATGAAGTACCTAATTAAAGAACTGAAACTAAAACCTAGGTAGCTAATGAAATGAAACTGCCGATGTTATGTCGAGGTCGCCCTAAAGTATGTCACGCTACTTGGGAGTGGAGATTTCTAGAATTTTGTTAACATGTTACCACAATGAACTAAGGCTTACCAAATATAACAGTATTATATTTGTCCGATGCGATTTTACATGTTTTTATTGTGAAAAGCTACAATAAAACACATGCAGTTCCTCGAAATTGTTTGCTGTTGCGGTCTAACAATTTACTTACCTGGTCGGGCTTTCCTTTTAACTTCTTTGATGCGCTTTTTAGCTTTATGTGAAACTGTATATTCACTCATCATTTTGTATATATAAATGCTTTAGAACTATATTACTACACTGTAAAAATGATGAAAAATTAATTGATTGATTCACAGGTTGGGATTTTTGGTGTAATTTTGACATTAATTTTCTTTTCTTCCTTTATCTTAGTCTATGGCTAAAAGTGATGTGCATGTGAATAGTTTATCGATTATGATTCGTAGATTTGAGCAATTATTTTTTATCTGTACAATGAACACGTAAACGTAAAGGAGGGCGCTTCTTCCACGCAAATATGTCAAATAATGACATTATCTCCTTGTAGATGTGTAGTTCCTTTTTTTACCACTTTCAAACTTAACGTTGTCATTTTGTTATTGAATCAACATGACAAAACTATCACGATATTTAGTTGAATTTAGTATTAAAGGTTCAAAGGAATACTGATTTCATGTTACAAAATTGATAATTAATTTTTACAAAACTTAACAGAAGTTTATTAAAACTTTAATTCAAAATTCCTGGCAACACTATCCATAAATTTTCGACGCAGTGTTCCTGATAATTTTGGAATTTCGGGTTTCTAACCGAAATTATTTAAAACATTCGTGATTTATTAAGTTTTTAGTTTTGTAACTTTTTACAATAATCAAATCAATTACATAATTTAGGGATTAGAAAGTAGTGATTGATTTGACTGTTGTAGTGAAACAAATTTCAAACGTTCCAGTCTGAAGTGTGTAGCTAGCACGGCATAACTGTCAATCTGGGTGTAGAAATTTATTTTGTAATTTTCACCGGTTCATATGTGTAATTTCCGAATGTGTTAGACAAAATAATATTGAATAAACGTTCATTGCGAAATAATGTTCTATAGTGTATGTGGTGCATAAATCAGTGCGAAAATGGATGACGGTAGCGTGAAGATCCAGTCTGGAATTAACATCAACATAAAACGAACAGATGGTGAGTACGATCACGCTGGAGTTCTTGCTGGGGCATGCATTCCACTTGTTATAATTTCCTCAACGAATTTGCTTTTGTTGGTACCTGGTGGAGAATTGTTTGTGACAATGTTAATCACTTGGTTCTTGTGATTCACATCGGTGCGGGCGAGTGTGAATCACCACGACTTTTACCAATAAATTGACAAAATCTCCATTCACAGTGAAGCGCATTTGGTAAAGGAATAATGCCTGCATTTTGACGCATTTTGTGGAGGCTACCAAAGCAGCTGATTGGAATTGAAACCCTATTATATCTGTACCCTATGAACTGATAGCTTTTTTGTGGTTGCTAGCAGGATGATTCCACATAAAATTCCTACAAAGGTAATTTTGAAATAGGAAACTAATGTCTGTATTTCTAACTATAGTCCTTATGTTCACAATAAAATTATCAATACCGCCAAATGTGTAATAGCTCTATCAGTAAAAGTCCTTACTTATTCTGGGTAACGAAAAGAAAGAGGTATTTCCCTTCATTTAACAACACTGTATCTTATTTTACATAAATTACCTAAAAATCTTATCTACTTCTGTCACAAGTTTTAATTTAATCTATGATTTGTCATTCTGTTGAATTTTTTTACAAAATATTACCAAAGAAATCTTTATTTTTCAGTGAATTATTGTGACACTACTGTTCTGCTAAATTGGACATGCTCATCCTTTTTAAAATACCTTTATTTGTTATTTTTACTACATTCATCCTTCTACGAAGGTAACTCCTGGACCTAGCCCTAGTTTCTGAATCTTTAAGTCTGCTTTTCGTTCATTCGTTTCAGCCGAAAGACGTCCACTGCTGGACAAAGGCCTGCCCCAACGATCTGCTTTACCTAATGAAAATTATTATTCTTTGTTAATGTTTAATTCCCACTGCTTAGACTCTGTACCCAATTTTGTGCGTAATTAGTTCTTTGTACGCTCTTTTCGAACTCCGGAACAATGACATGTTTTTTACTATTATTTCTCTTCTGTGGTTATCATAATCTCTTCTGATTGATTTATTGGTTTGTTTGAACAATTCCTTTAGTTCCTCTCTCTTTTTTCAAAAATTGGGTACAGAGTCTAAGCAGTGGGAAGGGCGAAATCAGAGACAGAGAAGGTATAATAGAATGTGCAACAGCTTTCTATTCCTCGCTATATCAAAAACCACCACCAGAAATGACAGAAGAGGATGAAAATAGCGATATAACGGAAGAGGATACAGGAGAAACAAAAATAAACCCAATAACGGAAAGTGAAGTATGGACTCACATTACAAAATTAAAACCTGAGAAGAGCCCAGGAGAAGACAACATTACAAATGAAGCCCTGAAAATCGGTGCGCGAATTCTAGTCCCATATCTAACTGAGATGTTTAACTTAGTACTGGAAGAAGAACAAGTACCATCGCAATGGACTAAGTCAAACATAATTCTACTGTATAAAAAAGGAAGTCCACTCGACATCGGCAACTATAGACCTATCAGCCTACTATCTGCAATATATAAACTCTTTTCATCAATACTTCTCAGCAGAATAGCATCAAAAATTGACAACAATCAACCAATAGAACAAGCGGGCTTTAGACCACATTACTCAACAATTGATCACATCCATACAATAGAACAAGTAATGGAGAAATTTAAAGAATTTAATAAACCACTTTATTTGGCATTTGTGGATTATTCCAAAGCATTCGACAGTATAGTGCACTCATCCATATGGACTGCTCTAAGGAACAACGATATAAATAAAACATACATAAATATCATCAAAAACATCTATTCCAAAAGCGTAAGCAGAGTAAAACTGGAAAGACAAGGAGAAGAGTTCATAATTGGAAGAGGAGTGCGGCAGGGAGACCCGCTCTCTCCTAAACTGTTCATAGCTGTGCTGGAGGACATTTTCAAGAATATTGATTGGAAAAATAGAGGCATATGGATAGATAATAATAAATTGACACACCTAAGGTTTGCAGATGACATAGTTCTATTCAGTGAATCAGCTACAGACTTAGAGAAAATGTTGCAAAGTGTGAACTATGAAAGTATAAAAATCGGCTTACACATGAACGCTTCTAAAACTAAAATCATGTCAAACAGTCCTAGGAAAACAATAAAAATAGAGGAAAAACCTATAGAATATGTAGATGACTATGTATACCTAGGCAAATTGGTGTCATTCGATACAAACAGCAACGAAAACGAACTAGACAGACGAATAGGTGTAACATGGAAGAAATACTGGGCACAAAAAGAAATCTTAAAAGGGAATTATAACTTAAATATAAAAAAGACAATAATGGATTCCTGCATTCTCCCAAGCCTAACTTATGCTAGCCAGACATGGGTCTTTACGGAAAGAGTAAAAAACAAAATCTCCTCTTGTCAACACGCAATGGAGAGAAGTATCTTAAAACTAAGAAGAATACAAAAGACTAGAAACACAGACATCCGTATGAAAACTAAATTATCAGATGCTCTTAAATTTAGCCTAAAGCAGAAGTGGAACTGGGCAGGTCATTTGGCAAGATATAAAGATAAGAGGTGGACCTATCAAACAACAAAATGGCAAGGCCCAAAAGGCAAAAGAAACGTAGGACGGCCGAAGAAAAGATGGGCCGATGACATAACAAACAAGGCAGGGAAAAATTGGATGCACATAGCCAGCGACAGGGAAAGGTGGAAAAAGATGGAGGAGGCTTTTACCCAAGTGGGGCCACAAACAAGAGATATAGATTAATTGAATCAAACTGTAAAAATGTGGAATACAAAGCTATAATAATAATAATAATAATAATGTTTAATTAGTCTGAAACTATATCAGCTGTTTTTAAAAGAAAATTAATTCTGTATTTAATAAAAATACAATAGCAAGTAGATCAATAACAAATTGTTATGTATGTAGGTTTGGCTTGATATTGATCTTACTGGTGGGCATAAGTGTTATTTTAAAGTAGGAAGTAAGAACGAAATAAAATAAAAACCATTTATAATCATTGACCAACACAGTTTCTTGGGTTAACGATAACATTCCACACATTAAGATGTACAGGGTACACAATTCTTCTGTGATACATTTCTCAATTTATTTTACGTTAATGTGTACCACAAAATTAATTTAATAAAAATTAACTTCTAATAATTTTTTTTTTTGATGATTCTGCTTCATGGCAATCTGTTTTTTCAACAATAAGCCACTTCTTTGGTTGATTCCTCAGACTATGTTTTCTTCGAGAGCCATACTTGTGTGAAAATTCATTTCACACGACTCTCTTAATGTCAGGTGGTAAATCTTTTATGTAGGCTCGGTATGTCATTTCTCTTTAGCCGGGTGTGCTGAAGAGCGCCTTCCCCACTCAGAGCGTGCGCTAAGTTGTTAACATGGGCGGTCAGCTTCTCCTGGTATTTCAGGCTGTTCTGGGCTATTTCCTGCCGAACTGTTTTTAGGCCGAGGTCGAGGTATATGTATCTATTACTTATACAATGTGGAATTCCAAACATTATTCGCAGAGCTTTGGTCTGGAATCTCTCCAGGATATCTATATTACTGTTGCTGGCCGTTCCCCACAGTTGTATACCGTAAGTCCAGATCGGTTTTATGGTAGTTTTGTACACTAGCATCTTGCTGCTAGGACTTAATTGTGATTGGCGTCCCATTAACCAGTTCAGTGACCGCAGCCTTCCATCCAGTTGTTTGCGCTTCGTCCAAATATGTTTCTGCCACGTAAGTTTCCTGTCTAGGTGCATGCCCAAGTATTTTGCGTTATTGTCTTGAGGGATAACTTTGCAGTTTAGCGTTACTGGTGGACATGTCTCTTTCCTGAGTGTGAATGTTACATGTACCGATTTGCTCTCATTGGCTCTTATTCTCCAACGCTGCANTTTGCCAACTTCTAATAATATGATTCTGTTTTTTCTTGTCAAGATATTTTATAAGTAGTTTTTTATTAGTCGTAATAATTTGGCTAGTGCTGATCATTTGTGTTTAGGCTAATGTGATGGACCACTAGTATCTGTATCTATCATGATTTTAGAGTTCTTAACCCTTATGTTTGTAATCAGTTGTCATTTTGGCCTTTTCGATTTCTTTCTGATATATCCAGCTAAATTTTCCCAACTTGTGTTGAGCAATGGTTTTTTTTAAACTTTTTTAGGTGTTTTAATGCATCTTACATTTTGACAATAAAATATTGAAAATGTAGTGGCACTTCCCACTTGTCTTGTACATATTAAAATTTTCACCAAAAAAAGGTCAAGTATTTAAAATTGACATCAATACTAAACTGATTAATTGGGAATTAAATAAAGGATGTTTAATGGCTTTCCTTTCTCATGAATGCTCATCACCATAGAAAGCCAGTTTACCACGATTTTGCATTAAAACAAAATAACATCGGTAGCCACGGCCACCGAGGAAGGCACCCGACCTTGCGTCGCTGCGTGCGGCCATATACGGCGAGCGTGCGCGCGCGTCGTGCCTCCATCGTACCTACTCGCAAATTAAACCAATAGTTTTAAATTTAAATTTTAGCAACACTCAAGCATTACTCGGTGTCGTCCTCTGCCATTAGCAGTCGTCCGTTCATCATTTGTTTCGTATATTTGAATCTGTATTGTCTTTTTAATTAATTATTCATATTTCAGTGACATTGCCACTTAGGCCCGGTTTTTTGATTCGTAGTTAAAATAACCAATAGTCAAATCTGACAGATGTCAAATGACAAGTGGTTAAATATCGGAAAAAAATGTTTTTTGAACAATGGTTAACTTGACTTTTAGTACACTTTTTAACTATTAGTTTACATTTTGTTAATATTTTACCATTAGTAGCAAATTTTAACAATTAGTTATTTTAACCATGAATCAAAAAACTTGGCCTTAGGATGTGAAAAGACTGTAAATTATTGAATATGAAGACATTGAATAAATGCAATATCTCGTCAGTTGACTGATATAATGATGAGCTGTGACATGCAGGAAGCTGTCAATATAACCAGCGGCCACGCACGCCAATAAATACGCAAGGTTACGACTCGCGGACTAGTTCAAGGGAATTTAAGGGCTCTTGACTCAATTCTATTCTATGTTGGTTACATTTTCCTAATGGAAAATAATCTTCATCAGGTTTATGGCGTACCTATAGCGACTTTATTAACTCAACAAAATTATAATTGAACGTGGACGATATTTAAAGCTTAGCAACAGAATTTGCAGCAGTTCTCCCTGTAATTTTCCGCGCAAGTTTTGCATTACGTTATCTGACATATTCCAGATACAACGATCAATCAATCGATGATTACATTTTCCTGTATCGATTTTTTCCAGCTCAAGGCGATCGCATGTCCGTGCCTAATTTGGGTGTTGTTGAGAAAAGAAAATAGGTCGTCAAGTGAAGCTCGATCGGACCTCGGTCAGATCGGTTTACTCTGTTGTCTGTTGTCAACGTTTCGTGCTGAGCATTCGTGCTGTTTTGACTTCCTGGTCGCACGAGCCGCCCACGACTGGCCAAGGTTGCGTCATCGATCCGCGGGCCCCTCCGGCACCAGCAAGCAGTTTAAATATTGCCTTATCGGTCGCAGAATAAGTGACCCTGATTATCTATGAACAGTTCTTTCGTTCATAAAAAAAAACCTACTTTATTCTCTTGAGAAATAATACGTGGCTTTAGCATGTCTAGAAAATCGAAGTTCCTTCTCCTTTGAAAGGTCCCTTCAAATGGCGATCAAGGCGTCTTATAGGTTTTAAATGCGTCTAATATTCAATAACATGAATTTGTTCATAGTACAAAACAAAGTCATATTTCACCACTTGAGAAAATAGCCATCGTTGGTCATTAGCCTTTCGTCTATAACGCATCATTCCTATCTCCACAGCGTCATTGGCAATACGTTTTCATTAGCGGGGAAGTGGCACGTTGCGTGGCCGGTGAACGTGGCGTGACTCACCGGAGAGCGGGTTCCCTCGGTGTGACGCCGGCAACGTTCGCTTCGCCTCTCTGGCACAAACGCCGGATTGTGTGCCCTCTACCGGTCTCTCCGGTACCCCATTATCGAGATTGTGGATTGCATGAAAGATTTATTAATACAAGCAAATCTTTTTCAACTTTCCAAGGCTTATCTAGAGAACATCAGAATTCCTGGTGGTATTCTCTTCTAATCTCCTTGGAATTTTTATTCCTAATAATTCTCTAATCTCCTTGATATTTTAATTGCTACTGCTGACAAGATTGACTGTTATTACAGTATCAGTCCACTGCATCTGTCCTTACAACACCTTATTTCGTCGCCGCCCGAAACGGTT
Source organism: Ostrinia furnacalis (assembly GCF_004193835.3). Lineage (NCBI taxonomy): Eukaryota > Metazoa > Arthropoda > Insecta > Lepidoptera > Crambidae > Ostrinia > Ostrinia furnacalis. The sequence continues at coordinate 57,753 of NW_021133288.1, forward strand.
CGCCCAAATCACATCAAGCAACATTCAAAGCAATTTGCAGCCGAGGCGATTGTTCTGCGTGCAGTTGATTCAATAACAAATAAGCAAGCGCGGTCTAGTTAGGCGAAGCGACCTCGCGCTTGCGTCAGCGCAACCACGTGGGCGATGTCCAGGCTGCCGAATGCTCCGGCTCTTTAATTGCCGAACTGTGCCGAAACATTAATTAATTACATACGCTCATTTGCGGATTCGACGAGCCTCTGATGTAGATTGGGGTCGTTCTGCTGGTAGACCAGTTTAATGCCCGTATCATAAAACGAGAAACGACGCTCAGAATAAAGCCTAAAACTTGTAAACAATTATTGAAATTCAACCAGTCACACAGGCTTGAATTTATGCTCGAGTTTGAATCAAGTTTTGAGCCTCGATTCAGATTCAGAGTAGTTTATCATTGTCACAAAGATGTTAGAAGCTGATTAATATCTTCTAAGGCTGGCCAACTTGGATTTATTTGCTTACATATCAAAATCGATTAACGGATCTTTAACATCATCTTAAATAATAATAAAATCCAAATATGATGTGAACAGTAAAAAAACGCATTTTGTGAATAGCAATTAAGTGCGCCGAAAATAGGTGGACTTTCGATTTCGCTGATGTCATCGACTGTCGAGGGTCTGTAGGAGGCTGTTGTTGTAGCGAGTCATTAAGGATGCCGTCACAAGTGGCTCATCTTGGTATCTACTATTACGTAATATCGGCACTACTTCAAAGTCTTTTGGAATCGATAATAATCGGTAAATAAGCTGAGTATTTAAAATTGCCGCAAAGATTTTACTAAGAGGTCTTTACGGCTGTAGTTTTAAATTAGGTGGACTGCTTCTGCTTTAAATGTTTGTTGAAAATCCTTATTTAATTTGCCCTAAAACAGTTTATTGACGAGTTACTAGACTCTAGCTAGATTATAAAAGTCTTTGTTACCTATTTGGTAACATCAATATTGTAATTGCCGGTTCGATTGTTACTTTTCAGGTGCATTTGCCTAATCGAAGCCTTTTATCGTTATGAAACCGAGTTTTCAAGTGAAAGTAGTACGCTTTTACAACTATAGATATAATCGATAAAATAAGCCAAATTCAGGTCGTCCACGACTTTGTTTCAGGTTGATTTTGTATCTTTGAAAGGTAATCCAACTGGAACTGGAGCAAAAGCTAATATTTTGGGCTTCGGTTACTTTGTCATTGGAAATTAACCTGATTTCTTATTGTTGAGGGATACTGGCCGACACGAACTCATAACCGACATTCTAACAGAATAGAATGTAATGTTAACTTTTATAAAAACCAATTTACGATATCCGTTCAGCAGAATTTCAAAGGTCTTGAGTAATTGTTGTCTTGCTGACAAAGTAGGTAACATTGATTGCAGTTTGTGCTATTTTAGAAATTTAGTATTTAATATTGAATTGACATTGTAATATTACGACGACTAGTGACTTATAGTTTTGACTACATAATAAGCAATCAAGTGTTTTGTGTCATTATTGCATGTGAATTATTAATTTATTCATTGATTTATTAATCACTTATATTATTGTATGCCAACCAGGCGAAACATAGTGAGACTATCACAATGTAATATTTTTATCTGTAAACACCTATGTTTCACAATAAATAATTTTGAATTTTAGAATATACGCTAAAAATCAATATTCTGTACGTAGAACTGACATAAAGCGTAAAAGCTTCAGCGCCATGATAACAAGTTCAACAACTAGATTTTCACTACATCTTATACAAATGAAACCAATTTAGGTGTCCTTAAATTCGTAATTTTTTAAAGCATAAGTAAGCACCTAATTTATAAACATACTACCGCCCACGTAGTTAACAATTAACCTTGCGTTAACTTGGCCGCAATAAACACAACACCACAGTCCATTTGAGATCATGATAATCGAAGTTGGGTTTCCGTATCTTCATCAGGTGTCGAAATTCGTAGGCCTTCTTCTGTCAACATGGCTCTGGCTGTTAGGTGAGATGACTAGCATATTTTATAAATTATTTTAAAATTAATGTGTTTTGCTTCTCCATTGTTGTCTTTATTGTGTCATCTGCCGTATTTTCACATTTTCTGGATGATTTTTCACGGATTTTTCTGACGATAACCACTTGTTTTAATTATAGGATTGGTAAAGCTCTATCAGTGTATTGTGTTGCACGCACATAATGGCAGCTATTCGGCTATTGTAGCATAATTGCTTCATTTCCGATTCAACATGGTTTTGGCGTTCCTAAACGCAGTCGAGTCTTGAAGGATTTCCTTGTGGATGTCAGTTCGGTTCGTCGACACAAATCGTTACCCTCAATTGGGCGAAGCTGTTTGCAACGGCAATTATCGCCGCTGTTCAAATTTGTCGTCCAGTTTAGCGTTGAATCATCTCGTCTTGTTAGCTTGTACGCTAACGGACAAAAATCAAATTTTTCTATAGCCGAATATTGTTCCAATGAACGAATGAATGATCCATTCATTTTGTTGCCAATCAAATAAACCTCGTTAGAGGCGATTTCGTACTAAATGCAATAGATGTTAATATGATGTCACCTGCAATAAAAGTGATTTACTGGTAAGAATTGAAATCGTTTTTAAAGTCGAAAAGTACAATGTTATGTGAATTTTCTAAATCGAATACAGGAATCACACTTAAAAATGTTTTTAGCTTTTTTATCACGTTCATCAAATGACATCTTGTAGCATTCTTTGTTGCAATACTGCTAATAGATAGAGGGCAACGAACGAGAAGTTCCAGGAACTTCCAAACTATTAGAAGTTTCTTGCACGCACATCAATTTTCAATTAAAAGTTACAAGGCCAGCTAAATCTAACGTTCTAGTCCCATTCTAGCTTTTGCAAGGCTGTAAGATTTCCATAGCAAATTCAAATGATGCCGGTTACACAAGCCTACTTCCAAATGTGTCCTATTAGGCAGCTTTCGCAGTCTAGGCGCGCCCTCTGTATGTCTAGAAGAGGCAAGGGTTTTGCAAGGCTCGCGCGAGTGGGTGTCGCGTGGGGGCCGAGTGGTTCCGTCTACTGATGTCATCGCTCTATGGCCCCTAGCACCTTTATACGACTTTCAGTTTTATACTTTGGAAAATAAGGATCATGGCATTTGAAGTGCGAACTGAACTTGGATATCAAAACCCTGTATTTCGACTCGTATGTTGTAAGTAGATGAATGTTGTTCATAAATAGCGTAGCTCGGTCACTCGGTGTATAATAAATTATAAATAAGGCGGCTAATAACAATAGTACGAAACCCAATTACTTGGTTTCCATGAATTTTTTCTATGTTTGGAAACTAGAATAATAAATCGGCGTATCCACAAACATGGCTGGCATTCCTTGACGGCATTTATGTCAGATCGGTATCGTGTTACAGAAGAATGCTAAGAAAGCGTTAATAATGCAATTTGACCAAATGAAATTTGAGATCAGATAAATTGAAATGGATCTATGCCCGTGATGATTCTTGTTTCCTTGTTTTTTTTATCTTCAATAGCATATCGTTTACGTAATAGTATGATAATTTTATTCGTAGCAACAATGTTACAATGTTCAGTTATTTGTTCTTAATTGATTGGTAAAAATAATTTACCTGGAAGCGAACACTCTTATTTTCGATCGATGACCGACTAGATAAATTGTACATTTCTTTCACTTCTTTGTAATGTTGTGTAAACAAATACCTAACGTGTTATTAACTAACGTTGCAAAAATACGTATTAAAAAAATGTTTAGTATTATTTTTATTGTTTCCAGAACCGATTTCTGATAATATCCATTAATTAATTTCAAGGAGCTATCGGTTACTACATCGGGGACAGACAATGTCAAATCTAGTAACAATGAATTTATTAAAACTTCATCAACAATCGATATAGGTTGTCTGTTCGTACGGCAATTGCGTTCGATTTCTATTCTTATCAAGATTGACGTCAGAATCTCATGAAATATTGCTATTCCGTGACATGCAGTCTGGTTGGATCGCCGTTGTTATGGCCAAGGTTCTTGCATTTTTGATATTTTGTTTGATAGTGATTCCCACTAAATATTAACATACTAACTACAGCACAGATGTCCTTGAGTTCAGGAAAATTTTGCGTCCTGCGGTTTTTAGGCCAAATCACTATTTTTTAGGTCCCTTTACGACCATTGCTGCATTGTCGTGACTTATTGAAATGATTTCAAGTTTGCCTTAGAACTTCAACGAAGGTCAAGACGTTAGCCGGTTTATTACTTGCCTTATAGAACTGTACTCGCAGCCATTCGAGAGCAGAAACATTATATGTTATTCAAAATGTGAAACGAAATAGGAATAAATCTATTAATTTCCCGAGTGTCTAATAATAACTGCTTCTTAAATGAGATGAAAGTAAATAATATACCGCAAGGTTTTCTTCAATTTATTTCGCATACATAATTATGTAGGTAGTGAGATTAATATCTTATTGATTCAAGGTGTGATAGTGTATTTAAACACACTTATCTTGCTTTGCCTTGGGCGAGTTAACCCAAATATTTTTAACTGCATTTGGCACAGAAATGATAGAGTTTAACAAAACAAAACCACATCGGTTGGTATAAAACTGTGTAAACCTACTTACGGTTTTTTCGATCACAAATTGAGCTGTCACAAAATAGGCTACGTCAAACAGAGACAAAAAGAGGTTAACTTTCGGTATAGCTTATAATAAACAAAGAGTGGACGAAGAATTTTACCCCGAAAAATAGTGATGTAACCATTCGTTGGCGTAATAAATAATTTTCTTAAATAGGGGTGATGTATTTTTGTAGCAACTATCTTTTACACGTTTAGTAATAATATTTAGTTTATCGTATAAGCTTGTTGTTTCCTCTAAAATCGTGTTTGTACGCCACGCGCAGCGTTCGGTGTGTCAGCGCTGCGCGGGCGCCGCTCGTCTAGCCGGTTGCAACCGGATCGCTGACTCACTCGCGCTGTTTGCTCGTCAACCAAACTGGAGCTTTAAGTTTCAACAACATTGTTTTCAGCTAAATATTCACGAAAGCCACACACTTATAAAAAAACCTGTTTGAAAATTAACCCGTTTTCAATGTCTGCTTTTACATGAATCTCCAGTCAAAATGTAGAGTTGACATGATCATTAAAAATACAGCACAGTTGCAGCATCTTTCGCACTTCATTAGCGACAAAAGTAAAATTTACAATTCTCTGAAATTCGGTATTACATTTGCAATGATTTGTCCCAAGTCTTTTCATCACTGACAGGCGGAATTTAACTCTCTCAAAACATTGATAGATTACTGCTGAAAAATGTGAAAGTGAAGCGAAACACTAGAAAGATTCCATTCTAGGCTGAACCAGGTGGAAACTTAACTATCTCAGTGAAGTCAGCAAAAGAAGAAAGCAACAGTTGATTGTTTGAGTCACCTGAGGCAGGCTTAATGACCATAATGTGTAAAATAACGTATACCGTAAAAGGTTAACGACATTAGTGCTCAAAAGAGTTATAGTTACATAACGTTTCAATTACTGACCGGAATTATGAAGGCTTGAAGAGCAGCGATTAAATTGACTCGCTCACCTTGAATGTTGCTTTATTTAATTAAAAAATCTGTTCTTATATCTTTGCAATTAATCTTTGACGGGATCCTATTTGTATTGTTTAAATTGTCTTCAAAAGTGTACTTTCCAAGGTTAATATTTTATATATCTAGAATTTAATTATTTTTATGGTCATTTAAGGTCGCTTCAGCCAAGTTCAGGAATGGAAACTAAAATAGTTCTAAAGAGGTTTGTTTGAGTGCTGAAATAAGATCCGTTTGTTGGAGATTTTCGGGATGATTTACTTTCGAATTCTTTCTTGATTTTAGCTGAAAGGCATCAATTTACAAAAGGCTACTCGTCGCTTTATCCAAGAATCCTGTACCTCTAGCCAATAGGAGAACCTTTCTCTACCGCCTTTACCACACAACAATGCGAGCCAAAGATCGCGGAAAATCTATACCCAACTAAACATTACGAAGTTTCTACAGCGAAAGTCTCGACAGTAGGTGCTATTCCGTGCAGCGGCGGAGTCCGTAAATAATGATTTATTAAACATACAGCAATTGTTGTTTTTATGTGGGCCACGGCCGCGAACGCTTTGCGAAATTACTATGCGGGTAAGTAGCTCATTACTGCCGCGCACCTACGAACCTACTTTTACTTCGCATTATACGATCTCGCAGACAGAGGTGATATGCCTCTGTCCACTCACTCAAACGGATCGCTCTTTTGGGCTTTAGCTAGGTACACTTCTTCTTCTTTTCGTGTCGACAACAAACCTAAACAGTGTCAGCCCAAAACTCCGCCACAAGAGTGGCGTTGTCAGTAGCACTCATCAAATCCTCCTGAGTGCAGTTGCTTGGGCACTCAGTTGTTGGGCACGACATCAGGTGCTTCATCGACTGGGGAACAAAACCGCACTGGGGAAAAAAGCTACACTTTCTAGGTGGAAGATGGATTCAAAAAGTTCCTGCTAATGTAGAGGTTGCCTGAAAAGTTAGTTTTCTCATTCAAACTTTGTGGACGGATGGGGATTTACGTGGTTTTGTATGTTTTGTGATGAATAGTATGTGTAATATTTAGTATGCTGTCTGTTAGCAACATCTAGCTGGCTTAGGTATAATTTATTATATTATAGATTCTTTAGGTAGGGCTTTGTGTATGCATTTCCGAGAGTTTCTATGGGTTATCTATTAAACTTCCACGTAAGGCAACATAATAGATTCCCGATCCTATCATACAAATGGTACCTAAAAGGCAAGCCGCCCTCCCTAATGGGAGCCGTTCCTTGTCTGTGTTCCATGATACGTCTCGTTTGGTCGTAATTGGTGGGTTCGTATTGTTAGAGCGCTTTATGGGGAAAGCCGTAGTTGACCTTAGCCGCCATTTCACGAGTTTGACCTTATGCAGTATCGACTTGCGCATGTCAGTGAGATCTTTGACCTGGTGCTGGAACATATCATTGGATTTTGCATTATGTCGAATGCTGTTTGCTTGGGTTGTGTATTGATGTTTTGAGATTGTATCAGTCGTCTATGTGAGCTGTAATGGTATGTGATTCTCGTTCTGATTTCAATAGGAATCTGTGAGAATGGCTGTGATTGATTGCTGAAGGATAGGATACGAGGTTCATAAATAAAACATCTTCATCGGCTTGCTGGCCATCGATCAAGTTGGTGTGCGCCGCTGAAGCACCGATCGTGGAATGACTGCACTCGCAATAGTAATTGCACGCTATACGGAATCTTCTCCCTTGTTGCAAACTTGACCGTGGGAAACTAAAATGGCGTGAGCTAGTTTCATTCCACTTTTACCTGCCATGTGTAGTTATTTGTCGGTACATACATACATAATTACGTAGACAACATTCTGTCATGATGTTGCTGTTGAATCGTAATGTATTTCAATATTACTTTGATGGAGTCAATTGATTATAATTTCCCACTTGGTATTTGTGATGAGTCTATATTTGTATAAGTTACTCATCCATCATACTCATAAACCACGTAATTAGAAATCAAGCAGAGCGGTAAGCTATATTTCCTATAATTGAAAAACTAATTTTATGAGAATTTCTTGTTGATTCGGTAAGGATTCGTAGATTGCGGATAAGGAAACGCAACTGGATTATAATTAGCGCAAAGCAATGCGTTAACGGGTCAATGACACAGCTGCGACCGAACCAAACTGCTAGGCATCCGAGGCCCAGGGCTCCCATTATACTTTGATCTTCCTGCTTCAAGAACTTGTCCCGAAGAAAGGTCTCCTTACATTGGTGTCAGTGCGACTATTTGGCAGTTGGCCACGTATTCCTTGCGTTCATACGAATTTTATTGACATCTGACTGTACCAAGTAGTAGGAGGCCATGGCTTTTATTTAAATTTTCTCTACTGGGCTACCATTTAGGAAAATGATTAAATTCTTAACAAAAGGAAGGAAGTTCTTATTAATAATCTTAATTATATGCCAATCGTGATATAACTGCCTTATCTTGTAAGCCGCTAGTGATGTATCAAATCGATTGGTCATGATAAAATCATTCTTGATTAGGTGATGTAAAACAGGGCGACTCAGATCTCTGACTAATTTACAGCGTAATTTTGTAAACAGTGCAATTCCAAGAATAAGCAGTTTTTGTATCTTTCTGTGAAAATTGCTTTGTTAGCGTCATAAAGCGATGGTTTTTACTTTGGTCGATCAAGCTATTCTAACAGAAGGCTGGTGTTTGCAACTTTGGACTACGCCCGATTATCGTATCGTACCTGCCCCTAGGCGTATGGGCAGTTTGATGTGTCGCACAGCCTCATAGAGCAGCCAATAGCGGTGCTTTTGGCCTTTTATTTCGGCGCTTCGTTCCACTTTCGTTGCTCGGTCGCGGAGCGTAGCCATAGTAACGGTATGTGTTCGATTCGTTACCTGCATTAGGTTTATCGAATCGAAACGTTTGTTACGTGCTTTATTGAAGGGCAACTGAACATTATGTTTGACTTTAGTTGTCCCAAAATAGAACCTGACTTTTTGCTAATTATCTCAAGAGTTCATTTGTCTCTGTAATCTGAAATCAGATAACTGGGGCGGTACTTTATAAAGGTCTAATGGATTAGACTAAACGTATTGATTTCTGAAAGTTCAGTTTGCTCCAATTCTAAATCTAGATCGAATGTCACCCGGGTCACGCAAAAGATACGCAAGGCAACTTATTGTTCGCTATCTCACATTACACTAAGAAAATTTATTTTATCTCTGTGCAATATACCATTGGCATCCGAACATTTTCTGCAACATAGCCCACCTTGAGAATTATCATGTTGATTTATATTGCAGATATTATACTCATGATACGCAGTTAATTACAGTTCTGTGGTTATAAACTAGACACCCATGCTGATACAACTGCATCTATTAGTGCATTCCGCTCGATTTTATATGATGCTCAATGCTAATCGAATCGTTAAGTGTTTTATCGTATGCTTTCTTTTCTAGGTTTGCCAAGTAAGATTTTTTTCTAACGTATGATTTATTGTATGAAGGTCACAACATGGATTTAACTAAAATATTTACTGGCAGCTTACTCACAGTGGTAAACGATTTAACATCAAACAACATTCAAGGTTTTTATACTTCGCTGTAATTTAAACAAATATGAAGGAAAATTGCGAGTGATTGGCATGGCACCATTAATGTGCAAATTATTGGCATGACTGTGATTTCTTTGGAACGATCCAAAGGACAATTTATCACTAGGATCAATATCAGTGACTGGTACAAAACCACAATATGAACTCGTTTCACAATGAGCTCGCATGCAGTGGATTTTCCTTTGTTGCACTAACTGCTGTAGGAATTTGTGAATTGGTTCTCATTGCTCGCCTGTATTGTTGAATATTATCTTTGAAATTGTGCCTTTATTTACTCTGATAACAGTATATCAAATATAACTAAGTACAGTCAGCATCAAATAGTTTCGTGACAGCCGAAGTGGCCAAAAAGATGATAATACACATCCTTATTCCGACATGTTGCGAACTTTTTGGCTACTTTAGATGTCACGAAGTATTTGACGCTGACTGTACTACCTGCTTGAGATTTTCTTCAAAATCGTGATTCAATTTAGTTCTTGGTCAAGTACCTTATATTGGGCCATCAATATAATATTAAAATAGTGTCAGTAAACTTTAGTTCAGGAAAGTTCTCGAGTGGCGACCACGGGCTGGAAGACGTAGCGTGGGCAGGCCTCCTACTAGGTGGACCGACGATCTGGTAAAGGTCGCGGGAAGAGCCTGGATGCGGGCAGCGCAGGACCGTTCATTGTGGAAAGCCTTGGGGGAGGCCTTTGTCCAGCAGTGGACGTCATTTGGCTGAAAAAGAAAGAAGAAAGAAACTTTAGTATCTCATAAAACACAACAGACGTGGGTTCTGGTTTCGTAACTCTTTATGATTCTCATATAAAAGCTATTTCTATAATTTATTGTCTATAAGAAATAATAGAAGTTAAACTTTGGTAGTAATTTTATATATAATTCCAGTGATTTCACGGTTATTTGTTTTTAGAGTTGTACTATTGTTTTCATGGAATTCTTTTGAGGATTATTGATAACTTTAGTTTCGCTGTTTTCTCGTAATTTAAATTAATATTTGGTATTTAATGTAAGTTCTAACATAACTACATGAGTTCGAATATTCTTTTGGCGTAATAAATCATTATCAGTGTTTCTGGATTTATCGTACGTCAGTGAAAGCTATTCTTTTACATCTTTGTTTTTAACATCATTCAATACTTCTATTGTACGTATCTCTCGCTTTTGTTTCTGTTTATGTTGGGGCCGCCGGGTTTTAGCTGGCGGAGATGAAAGGGAACGCTCAACGGGAATAGGGAAGGTCAGTGACCTTGCCCTTTGAATGGGATATTTGTAGCTCTGTAAAGTTTTACCGCCTTTCAGAGCTTTTTCAGGCTTGCTATTTCAGATTTAGTGGTTTCATAATATTCTGATCATAACAAGTTATTTCGTAATTATCAGTCACTAATAGTATTCTGTCGTGCTCGTGTCTTATTCAATCGCGGTCAATACAAATTAATAATTAAACTTACTCGTAAAAATTTAATATTACGTGCTTGGATTCAATTTACCAATCTTTGGTAAATTGCTACCGCTTCATATATAATAGAATTAATATTGCTTTGTCTTTTCTCATATGAAAAAAACTCATAGGAAGTGCAGAAGCTTCCTACATTGATTTCCACGTGTGCGACCTTGCCGTCTGAACACATTAGAGGGTAGTCTAACGAGTCTAGTCTCCCCTTTAGTGCCAGACAACCCCAGGCTCCCCTTCTGGAATAATGTTTATTATTTCAGCAGCTTCATCTGCCTGAAATTCAATTTCCCCTGGTGTGGTACGGTATAGCAATTTACTTTAAAATACTAGGTAGTCAGGTCCTTGTATTGTACCCTTTGTGTTATTTTTATATGGTAATGACAGAATAAGGGCAATAAAAGACAGTTTTCAGTGTATGATAGTGCTCTACAAGGTGTTTTCATTATGTTGTAAGAACATTCAAATGACTTCAGTGGAATTAAAAACAATTATTGTCAGCAGGTGTTCAAATAATGGAGGAAAATCTGTTGCTACGATAAAAGAAAGCTCAAAGTAGTTATAATAATTTTAAATAATCTTTAGTACTCTCGCGCTAAAAATGATATAACTTATCCTGTTATAAGGTAATTTCACGCAGGTAAAGTTAGGTCCAATAATTCGCAAACGACCTCCTCTACATGGGAATTTGCTATGGGCGGGTCTAGTACCAATCACCCTGTATAAGTTTCTTCAAAAGGATATTGTGATAAAAATATGGGCACTTAGGATTTCATATCCATACGCTATAACAGGGGTGGCCAACTTGATAAGACATTAAGATCTACTGTTTACTAACGAAACCCTGGGTGATCTACCACACATACTTCTTGAAATCTTAAATGAAACAGCATTGTTTAGTACACAATCATGTAGTATTTTGCCTTGCCACGATCGACTGCTCGACTGATCGACCGGTCGATCGCGACTATTAGTCCAGTCGATCGTGGCCACCCCTGCGCTATAATATCCATTCTCCAGACAACAAAACCGTCAAATTGACCTCTTAGTTTGTCACTTTCCAGGCCGGATCCACTCGGCGATCGTGTCTGGGGTCAACCTGGAGACTCGCTCGGTCACCGTGGAGTGGTACGAGCGCGGCGAGACGAAAGGCAAGGAGGTGGAGATCGACGCCATCTTGGCGCTAAACCCCGAGCTGGCCGGCACCCGCCACCACACGCCGCACCTACAGCCCATGCCCAACAAACTCGCGAGGGTAAGTGATGCCCATTTGTTTATGATCTCCTGGTACTTCGACACAAATAACATGCAGTTAGCTACTCACACTTGACTATTTACAGAGAACACATCATAGGGCGTAGTGTGATTTTACGTGATTTTACGTCAAACGCATTCGATGTCGACTGCGTAAAAAAGTGATATTAAATGTATGATGAATTGTACAGCTGCAGCGCCCCTAGCGGAAACTTTCAAGAACTAAAATCTTCATATATTATTTTTTAACGCGCTCGCTAGTGACGGCCTTTGATGTAAACTCACACTAAGCCCTCAGGCTATTAGTTTCTGTGTATGAAGCTAAGATTTGTGACGCCATGATGTTGATGTTCTCCTGGTACTTCAACACAAAGAACATGTACCAATATCAACTTATATTAGTCTATTTACAGAGAATACATCAGGCTATTAGTTACCATAACACTTTGGGACTACTAAGTACCTACCCATCTAAAAATTTTTATCTACCGGCACGTCTCTACCCCGAGATCTTGACAGTGTTTCGGGAATGATGATTATGATGATGACTCTACATTCAAGGTCCAAGGTACACCTGGTACCTTTGATTAAATAAAATTTATTTGACTAAAATGTTACATAGAGCGTGTATTATGTAACTATGCTGATTTGATAAAAAAAATCAAGCATGCCACTGCTTCTGGTTAATCAAAACCTGTCCAGGAGTCGCACTATCTTGTGACTAATTATAGTCGCCTTAGCATCATAGCATTAGGCCTATCAACTGTAGTTCATACTTGAATATGCAGTACTTTTATTTCAATACATTACAGTTTGTAAAAAAACATCAGAAACTTGATATCATGAATTCGAATAACTCCCCCATAACCGCGACTTTGTGGTCGATGTCATATTGCAACACTCGACTAGAGCCCGCTTGCTTTGTAGTGAGAATTTAGAAATTTTAACTACAGCTAACAATGGCTAACACATGACTATGTCGTTGTGACGCTTAAAGTAAAAAATCGTGTAGAGGTAATCAGTAATTAACTAAATATAAAGCCGTAATTAAAGTTTTCAGTCCGTAGCCTTGCTTTTGATTCTAATATATGCAAGGTAGCCGCTAACAGCACAAGTGCAATTAATTTCTGCAGCGGGAAAGCGTTTCTTTTATGACTGAGGTCGAAAAAGTGGTGGATCGACCCAATTCGCTCAGAAAGCCTGCCGTCGCGGTTTGCTTGCTTTCGCCACGAACAGTTTTTGTGTCTCTAATCGAATGTACTTCACTTTCGCGATATCATCGGCGGAACCTTTAGTTAGGCTTATCGATTAGTAGAGGCGTTCGAACCGCGTACCAAGCCGCGATCACTCTCATTGTTTGGGTTGTGAGACACGTTGCTAACTTGCAACCCAATCGACACCGGGTCACAGTTCGAATAACATATCCGCGATAGGCGAATGTGCCCACGGGGACCTGGTACCGGCTACGTGGCTTCTTAAACTAACAGTAATTTCGAAATGAATTCAAAGTTTATTTAGCAAATACATTCAAAGTTACTTCACTATGAAGAGCACCTGTGAAACGTAAAGTGAAAACACTCGATCTGTCAATGAATGAGCGGAACTCGTCATTGAACCGGTGTCGCGGGTGTCACACAACCGCGGGGGAAAATGTAGAAATGTTCCCATACATCATCAGCTGGCAGGTGATCATTTGCAACTTGCACTCAGTAGCGGTCATCGCTTGTGGAATATTTTGTTAGAAACTGCACCCGTTACCGAGGCAACGCCGTTGTTAGCGCACGCCGCCACAGATGTCACCAAACACAGTAATGAATTCACGTAGAAAAACATAAACAGTGTATGAAATGTCGAGGTAGGCGAAGGTATTGGTAACGTATGGAATGATTGATCGCCGGCGCCGGCTAGATTTAGATGTATGTTTACAAACGCACCGGCCAGTAGTCGCGTGCTGCGGCCGCGTCCGATCAGACGATGATTGATGGCCGAACGACCTTCCACTTGTATGGGTACGTCTGACGCACGCCTGACACCGGGTCGCATCGATTTTCCACACTCGGCTGTGTTAGCATTCCAGTTTCACTTTCCACTCGCTGTAGAACAATAGGGGGTCGCGTCGCTCTCCAGATTGTTTTAAATACGATGACGGGGACGGACGATGAGGCTGCGCGCTCAGTAAGTTACTTGTGTACTGTGGGATGATTGGCACGTGATTGTTTGGCATGGCGCGAAGGACCCCTCGGGCTCCTCGTCGGACGACGGCGGGTTCCTGCAGGGCGCGGAGGGCGAGGGCGCGGGCGACTCCGGCCACACGCTGCCCGTGCGCAACTCACGATCGGTACAGTCCACCACCTTCTCATCATTCGCACGATGGACGGCGCGGCCGCGCTACCTACACCCTATTTATTTCGACTTTCCTCACTTTTCGATTACGTTGCTCCACGATCTATGATTTGCACACGAACAGCTTGTTATGGTGTTTTTTGATGGATTGCGCTTTTGTCACACCTTTGTTACGATTTCAATGAAGCTATTCGATTTGCCAGATTGCTTGGGCGTGACAAAAACTCGATCCAATCAGTTGATGTTGTGTAGTAGTGTGTACTGTATAATATTAGCACAATGGATTTATTATCATTTGAACCTTTATGTTAGCTACTGAAGCCGTTCCATTTTGGCAAACAATGAAATCTATTTACATTGCCGTTATGTCAGGAAAACTAATAAGTAAATGTAATGTTGACATCATTCGAAGACGCATAATCGGCGCAGGCTGACATTAATGTGAGTCCCTTAAATTAATCTACGTTAGGAATTCAGTCAATTTATAAAAGGAAGTGTTTAAAGAAAACTACTTGATATGGATTCTGACATACTCGAAATCCAAATCCAATTACAGGACATTTGAAACTCCCTATGTCTGCTTCTAAGCTGTTAATACTCAATACGATTTGTTCAACATTGAACTCTAACACGGGAAAATGTATTATTAATAGATTAACAGATGTTTCGTATAGTTTTGTATTTTATAAAAAGGATGCGATATTGTAAACAATTTGGTCGCTGCCCTCCAAGCCTGCTCGTATGTGAAAAGCTATTCAGCATGCTCAGAGCAAACCCCCTTTGTTGGTATAATGAATTGCTTCCGAGCCACACAAAAAAACTTAATTTCGCACCTGATTAGGTTTGTATGAGGATATTATAAAGGTGATGGTGATTGGAAACAATCGATTTAGGCACGAGTGTGTGTGCCTAAACAGCTAAACAATACAACATTAGTTTTTGGTCAGATCTTTCTTGCAATTATTTCCTCTTGCATATCTTCCTGGTATCTTTAGCACCCACCTAGACTGTAGTGAGTGACTAGTATTCACATGTCTTTCTATCGAACTCTACCAAGAAGTCGTGTATCATTAAAATTCCCAAATTACCTAAGTGTAAATTGTTTAAGACACATCCCTTTATCTCCCCGGTCGTTAGGGCTCCGACGAAGGATAAATTACTGGGAATGGCGACCAGTGTTCTGGAATAGACGCTTCTGGGCAATTTGATGGGGCCATTTACCGTCGGGCTCCTCATGCAAGATAAATGTCGCACAGTCATTGCAGCTAATGCCACTGCTGTAATGATGCTGTTAATAATGATTTTACGATACCGTGGAACATCCTCCTTTTTTCGAAGACGTTTAGAAATATTACGATCCCGGTAAAAACTCACTTAAAAGGTAACGAAACAGTTAGAAACGTTTTCAGAAATTCAGTCGTCGACCGAAAGAAAAACGCAAGCTAGTTTTCCATTTATCTATCTATACAATAGCCTCATTATGATATATTATGGTGAATAAAGACATTTCTTTCCAAAAAACATTGCAATAAAAAAACGAACAAGCAGCATACTTGCGGTGTTGACGCTGGAGTGACAAGTGCACAGTGTGCTTGAAGCGATGCGCCAGGCCTTTGTGGCTCTGCTGTTAACTTCTTAGGTTATCTAAGAGCCATTCCCGACGCCACGTGCAACAAACAACCTTCTTCCTTATTCCATGAGCCGTTTCCTAATGCTGCATTATTGTTAAAACGCAGTGCAGCAGACATTCTCACGCTCGTGTGTCGTCTTGTACTTATTTTATCTTTATTTATGAGCAAAGAAATGTATCATTATCTCAAAATCACAATGAAAAGAAATATACATTTAATGTAGTAATGAAAATTGTTGAGCATGGACAAGAAAAAATATTGGATTTCAATTGCAAGCTTATTTTGACGCAGCGCTATCTCTTGGCGGTGCCGGTGAATAGAACTGCTAGCATTTGCACACTATACGCTAGTGTTTTAATTAATCGAGACATTTAATTAGCATATTGTGAGTTTTTACTGCAAATGAAATAACAACAGTATAACTCGTACCTGTAGCAGTAACAGTAAATGTCACATGCCATCAAACGTAAATAGTAATTCCGCTGAAGGAAACAGAAACGATTGCGAACGAGGAAATTGCAAGCCGCATCGTACGTAACGTAATAGAAATCTATGCGGTAGACTTTACATAGAAAAAAACTATATTAAGTAACATGACAACAATAGACAGGCGCATAAACAAAAAAGAAAGATTTTACGAAAGTGGTAGGAGGATTACCCTGACCACCCTGATCACTGACCAGAGTAAGGACTTCCAGTGGAAGTCTTCCACCTTGAGCAAGAAAAGCAGTTTTGAAGGTTTTTTAAAGTGGTCTAGGTTTGGACCTACTGAAGAAAAATATAGGTGAAGATTATGGTGATTCAGATTGCCCTACTTGCATAAGTGAGTTCACGCCGATGCCCATTCAGATTAAATCTTATGTCGCTACTAACTAAGTCGGACTATAAAATCTACTTTCGCCTTTTCTGCTGAATTGGCATATTTGGATGCATCTTTAAAATGAGGATTCCGAATCAGTTTCAGAACTTTGGAAAAATATAAGAGCTCCCAGTTTATTCGACCCAGCGAGTCCTAAACCACAACGAAAGAGTTCGCAACCTTAGATGATTCGTGATTTTTTAACCAAGATCAAACCCATCAAGTTTCTAAAAAGTTCCTTTAAATGACATTTTTGTTACGAAAATGGGGGTTTAATTTTCTGCTTTAGCTAATGGAGAAGTAATGTTTTTCTTTCGGCTAAGTATCCATTGCAACAGTGATGACAATTTTAAAGCCGTTTGGTTATGCAAATATCACGTAAGACATGCGAGTCCTTCCGTTCTCAAGTAATAAGCAGGATTGCGGCAAAATTGCACGTTCCGTCGAAGACTGACGTTTGCCCTTCATACGACTGGTCTTATTGTTGTGACCTAATTAACACTTTTGCATTTCACATGCAACAACACCTACATTTTTGGGAATCTTGGGATCAAAGTACATATTCCTACTGATTAAGTCAAGAATGTCAAGTTACTAAGTAATAAGAATCTTAGTTCCCATTTCCCATAGCTTCAGGATCAGAATGGTGAACTCTATTAAATTGCAACCAAAGATAGAAACCAGTAGTCGGATCTAAATTCTAATAACATTAATGAACTGTTGAGAATCGGCCCGCATAATTTCATTTCGATAGTGAAAATTTTTGAAAGTAACCATCCGTTGCGGAATCACTGTATCAAATGCGGGGCGTATCTATTACGTTACGACAAACAACTCTGTTATTTTGGGTTAAACACTTCGGGGATTCCATGATAGTCACTTGTATCCCATGATACCTTTTATGCTTTTGAAATACTTGAAAAAAGTGAGTTTTTGTACAGTGACTTACGCACATCTATCGGCATATACTTTGAAATCTTTCCTCTCTTTGTAAATACAGTACTTGAGTAGTTTGGTTTGATATCCTCTGCTTTTTATCTGTATTATTTTGCTCATGCTATAAATATTTTGTGTGTGATAACAAGGCAGATAACTAATTGGTTGTTTCCGTTTTAGGACATGACGCGACAATCCATCCCTGTGGCGACTAAAGGTGAGTAAACACACTTATTATTATAGATTTCACTATCGGTTCCGCCGTCATCAATCTCTTTGGAGAGTGTGCCTTATAGAGCGTTTTAATCAATTGCAATTCCATTAAAACAGAACCGCCTTGAAATTAATGATAGCACCCAAGGGTATAACGTGGCAATAGCTTTAAGTGCTGCTATTAATTGTAGCCATTTCCACAGAACGATAGTGTAATGTTAGGTTTTATGCAGTCCATTATACGTTTTTGGACATAATGACGTGTAGCCTAGCCAGTGAAAGAGATCTAATTTCAACATTTATTTAAGTTCGTGAATCATACAAACAGTGAATATTGTCCTATGTCTCATCACGCGTGTTAAATATAGAAATGTTCCACAAAGAGTCAAGCCACCGAGCTCCTAATGATCTCACATACATGCCCTAACGGTCCAGGCGCAATCTAAACGACGATCTTAGCTGTATGCACCCGTTCTTTGTTCTCTGCTTTTATTGTGCCCAATTTGTATTATTTGTCTTTATTTCCATTATGATTATTGTCACCAGTTTCTTATGTCCTAGTTTTCGTGTATTGATCTCCAAAGGTATCGAGTTCCACCAACCAATATCGAACACCGGCTTATAAAATATAAGTGTCCAAATATTGATAATCGCTTAAAAAGGAGGCCAGTCCGTCGGCTTAATTCACATCACGCGATGATTCACCGTTGAGCGGTCGCACTCCGTGAACCCGACCGTTGCAATTGAAACTATTATCTGTCTCTGTCGAGTCCACATTGTTAGAAGAGAAGGTGTGTATTCGCGATTGGACGTAATCTCGTTCGCGGTAACGTGGTAGCCCCATTGACGGTTAGAGGTTAACGGTCGCGGGTCAGTTGTTGGCAAACAGGTGGACTTGCACGCAAAAATGGGCGCTCTATGATTGATGCAAGAGTACTATTCAAATCAAATATTTATTTATTATTTGAACTAAACATTATCAGCGAAAGTTTTGGATGGTTTGAATCTTAAATCGATTTCCATTTGTTCTGGGGACATTGATCCGAATCAAGATACAAAGTTGTTAATGAGATGTTTACAGAATAATTTACATGTGACATTTTTCGGCCAATGACTCTAGAAGACCTTGTAGTTATCTACATAACTACGAAACTATAAAAATATCGATATAACTTATTTATTTAAATCTGTATCTTCTAGTGTCATTTCTTATCTGCAATCATTCACCAACATTTACGACGGTTAATTGAATTTCCCACTGTTAACAATTCCATTGCGCATTACTATTTCCTTAAAGGCGTCAAACACAGCATATCAAAATGCCGTTACACCTTATCCAATAAGCAAGTAAGTGTTGGTCCCGCACATAAATAGTGTTGTCGCGTGCCGGAGCGCATTCCCGGGACTGTTGCGTCAATCACGGCCGCTTGCGTAACGTTAATTTGGCAGCTTGCGTGTGCGCCCGCGCTGCGCCCTACATCTCGGAACTTGTTGATGGTGGTTAGGGTTCGGCTTGATTGGTTGATTGATGACCCATTTCACGGTAGAGAAAAGCACCATATTTAGTACAGTGGTCATCAGATTCACAGTAGAGCATACACTACGTCGTAACAGAACAAAAGTTGCAAAAGCATAATATTCGAGCTCCTGATGAATTTTCTGTAGAAGATGTCAGCACGTGGAGATGCGTCATACTCTTCGATACTGCCAATACCATTGATTCAAATGTTTGATGTCAAAACCCTTAACCAACGTGGTTCCTCCTCACCGAATGACAGTTATCATGGTTGGGTAACTCTCCGCTATCATTCAGGAACTTGTAAATTGTGGTTTGAGGCACCACGAATATAGGTAGCTTTCCTCCCGCGGCTTCGCCCGCGTGGATTTTTGTGTCACAGAAAAACTTTATCGCGCGCGTCCCTGACTCCCTGTTTCAAAAACCGGGATAAAAACTATCCTATGTCCTTTCCCGGGACTCAAACTATCTCTATGCCAAATTTTATCAAAATCGCTTCACCGTTTAGGCGTGAATGCGAGACAGACAGACAGAAAGAGTTACTTTCGCATTTATGATATTAGTATAGATTAGAATTTATTACCCTCTAGCCTCTAGGGAACGGTAAGGTGCTTTCTTTTGAATTATTTAAGAAATCTAAGACTGCACCAACTGCACTAACCATATATTTCAGAAGGTCTACTCATTACTATAATCACAGTCAGATACTTCTCTAATAGCTGTAATTTTTTCTTATGTTTTATTAATGTAGAGCGCTGCTTTCTTTCTGAATAACTTTCCGGGGTTTCCATTTTAATTTCTTCTTTGAAAGAATTTAAAGAGATCATTGGAAAGAGAGTTTTTTTTTATTCACAACGACGGCCTGTATCTCACCTGATGGTAAGTGATGATCAGGCTGAAAGTGGAAGCGAGCTTCACCCGGAATCCTCGACCACGGAGGAACTGGCTATCTTACCTCTAACTGCCAGAAAACAACAATGCTGTTAATTGCTATGGCAACAGACTTAGGTAAGATAGTGGTAGCTAGCCAGGCGGATTTAGAACAAGCCCTACCACCAACCAAACCGAACAGAAAAATCTGCCCCCACTGGGAATCGAACCCGGGACCTATGCGTCTGTAGCAGGAGGTCTTACCACTAGACCACAGGGGTGGTTAAAGTTCGAGTTCTAATCATGATAGACAACTCATTTCAATCTGAAGTGGTCGGAATCGTCGGTATCATAGAAACTACATTTTAGTTCGCAGCCTCGTTTACACGCTCATTGTATCTGGACCGCGGTGCCGCGGTGGTGATAATGAGCGCTTGTAGCCGACTACTGAGCCGCATTGTTTATCAACTTCGCGCTTAATCGATAACTGCGTATGCGCACGATAGTAATACACTTCTCTTGCTTGTTGAGAGATGGTAGGTTTCATGTATTGATTTACCCCCTTTATCATGCCTGCTAGTCTTTGGCATCTAATGAATGGCTTGTACGTTTCTGGTGAGGGTTAATGCAACTCTGAAAAAAAACAACAAAGTAGAGTTTTGATAAAATGGCATTCAAAAGGCTGATTTTTGTGAAAACGGTGTAAGTCTTTTGCAGCACGAACCTCTAGAATCTTCTCTAGCTTCGTACGTTCATTTTTAACGTGGTCATATCACTATAGTTGTGTCATTTTATACACAAAGAAACGTTTTAGTCGTATTTTTAGATGTTACGCATAAACCTGTCTCTTTGGAACCATTTATCTTACAGCTTATGTAGAGATAAATGTCAAACAACTATAATATTGTCTCTTATTTAAACAATCTTATCAATTTGAATGTGCTGTCCCTTTTGTGTACCTATTTCTTTCTTTCCTTGTTTTGTATGATACACAGTATAGTGTCGATCTATCTAATGCAAGAAATAGATGTCTCTATCTAATTATCTAAAATTTATTCCTTTTGTCTGAAGAACCAGATTTACGTGTTGAACTTTGAAGTGGCCGGGTCACACCACTATGCTAAATAAACTTGACATTGTGCTGGTGAAGGCCGAATAATAGACCAGCGTGCCACCAAGTGACCCTTGACAAATGGCGCGAATTTGATTACCATCAGCCATTTCTTTTTTTAGCTTATGAAGAACTGTATTTTAATGTGCTTACTTTTGCACTTTCTTTGCTATTATTTGTTCCTTTCATTGTGTTTGCTTTTCTTTTGAAAGAGATGTGGGTGGACATGCCATCATAGTTTATTTATTTGACATTTGAAGCCCTCTTGAGGTTTTTTGAAAAGAAGAAATGTACAGTTAAAGCTAGTCGCGCGTATGCAATGAAATACCGTTTGTGTGTTCACACAATTAGAGGCCGGCTGATAATAAATTTATAATTCCCACTCAGCTGGGAATGCCGCCCATCGCATCGCCCGTACATTGCACTTGAGTGTTTATTATCCATCATAGACAATAATTTTATTAATTCAATCTTGCGATGCACGCAATGCTTTTACAATGTTTGTTTGAACACGTGTTTTAATTGTCTTTACCAGACTTTTTCTTATTCTCTTGGGATGTTATTTGTGTTGTTAGTGTATTTATTTTATGAGCTTCTATAAATCATAACCATGCGGTATTTTGTCTGAACATTTTTATATACCTACTTTTTCTTGCTTTCAGGTTTGTAAGTTGTTAGTTAATAAAGAGCTCAATTGATTATTTTATTATCTTTGTTGTTTTTAATTAATGAGGCATTTTAGAAACTTCGTTATATTCGTTTTACTAAAAGTCGAAAAAAAAAACTTCTTAAAAGGAATAAGGTTTTTCATTACAAATAGTTGCTAAATGTTTGCACCAGTTTCACTTCTACAATTTGTAGGTATTTGTACAATTGAAATAGCATTACAGTTGACCTATTTTACAAATATAAATCAGAGCTCTAGAATTCTAGATTAGACGGTGACGTGCTAAATAAAGTTAGTTGCCAATGTCTTGTTTATTTTGTAGCTCGTAATTAATCTCTGCTACTGAAGTTAAATTGCTGAATTAATCATATTCTGAAGTCAAACACCAACAACATTCTCAAAAATAAAGAGGATTATCCCAAGAACAGAGCAATGAAGAGATCTTAGATAGTGATCCCCGAACCGCAGTGTCAAAGGTCGCCGCGATCCTAAAGCCGCGGGCGGTCTATTCCTGGCCTGACCTTTGTTATCTCCATGACTATTTCCATCACATCCTCCACTGCAGGAAAGCGGATACATGAGGCTTCCTTTTCACTCACGTAGCCTCTTGCACGTGCGGCCATATTTTTCTGGTTATCATAATTAAAACATGCAATGGCATTTGATGTATTTTGGGGTTGTTTGAATTTTACATGGGGCGGTCAGCTCCGTTAGTTAGACGCCCGCTATAAGTGTAGGCTGGCGGGGGCGCGCGGACAGTGTGCCGCCGGCCGTGTAGCGTGTACCACAACACCGGCTGGCACGGGTGTTCCAAATTCAAATTAACCATTTACACAAATGGATTACACACAATAGTGCGGTGAACCTGACCTTCGATTGTAGAGTTCCCATCTATTCGAATTTTTTGAATTTTTTTTTTGCCAACGGATTTTCAGTATGCCAGTGTTGTACGAGAGATGCGCTCAGCCGCATTTGCAGCCGCGGCGGACTACGAAAAACGTAGGCCGTAAGTTTATACCCCACTGACTGTCCTATGCCCAAGTTCACGCTAGTTTTAACCTTATTCCCAAGTGGTGAGAGTTGGTTCCAATGAGCCTGTTGTTGGTCGGGATTGTTGTTTTGCGTACTCACTATGGCTCGGGTGAAATTCCCTTTTCGGAAAGTTGGTCTCAAGGTATTAAGTGCGGAAGTTATGTGGCCCTTACCAAGTTTGCGACCCGACAACCTTCGAGGGCGAACTTCAGAAATTAATTTTGCAGCATCCTGGCTGGTGTGTCAATACTGACAATTAGTGTTCCCTCGTCAATTATTTATGAAGGCTTCTGCTTCTTAATTGTTTCTGAAGTTAGTGTTTAATATTTAAAGACTTCTTGATTGAGATTGAGCTTTCCTGCTGCTTTTGTTGGCAAAATTGGCTTTAATTGGAGACGTTGATACGTAGTTCCTGGATTTCGAGTTCAATGCTCATCTGCTACCCACATAAACGATGTCGACAAAATAGTTTTTTGTTTATGATGCCGCGAACCGGCGGCTGAATCAGACGCGGCGTGGGCGCCGGTTAAACGAACCCTCCCATCGCGACCCTTTTAAACACTTGAGTGTTGTTATGTTTCAATCATTCACTTGTATTTGATGAAGTGATGACTTAAGTGATTGAAAATGTTTATTGCTCTTTCGCTGCAGTCATTCAATTGTTAAACTTCACTGTAGTGATGATGACTTTGTTACTAACGTATGAAGAGAGATGTTCCCTCTATCGTCATAGAGCAAATCTTTGGGAATGTTGGAGGCTCGAGCATTATCATTTTAAATCCCTTTATCACTAGTAGCATCACTGTCAATGTTTTGTTGATCACTGACCGTTTAATTAAAGTATTCTGATTTGTTTGGACAAGCTACGAGTTACTTAACCTAATTGAGCCGTTAAATGCGTACTGAGCGGACGCAATTACTAAAATGTCAATTCTCACTGTTTTGTTGGCCACTTGTTAGTTTAAGATGACCCATTTCGGGGCAGGTATAGTCAGTTGTGTTTATTACAGGTTGCTGACCTCTAGCGACCGTATATTTATTCTTTTAATTATTAATAAACATTGTAACCTAACTTTTTGGGTCATCCTCCCATAAGTTAACGTTTTCGATTAGTGCTTTTTATTTTTAAACATTGAAACTAACAGGTGTCTATAAAAGGATTGCATATTTATTTCTTTGTGCATTTATCTGGGTCAAAATGATACAATCGTAATTTACTGTCATCCTCCACAAAACGTGCGAAACTTGCAGACTTTGAAATAACGGAGTTTTTGAAAAGTGATGCTGTTTTTATTAAGCCTTTGTAAATGCTAGAGTTTTATAAATGTACCGTTTTAGAATTTATATAAAATGTAATCCATTCATGCTAAGTCTTGCCAATTTGTCACCGAGTCTATGAGGTCAAAAAGTTTAAATAACCGTGTTCCGTTTACAACCGTGTCGTATTCCATATGTGGTGAGATCGTGATTCGTGAGGCTGGTGTAATGAGCTTTTCATGCCTAATTCTTTGTGCCTTTGTCGTAATTTGCCGCGCATACATCTCGTCATGTGTCATATTTTAAGCTTCATTGTGGGAAGTTTTTGTCTGACGAGGATTAAATTTGTAAAGCTTGTTGGCACGCATGTTCTGACAAGTGAAGATTAGGGAAATTAGCTTGTCTAGTTATTAATCATATTTTATTCGCTGCTCTTTTTTGACGATCTAACGACTATTGGAATATCAAAAGTTGAGACTGAGTTGCCCCACCTTATTCTTACCGAGACTGAAATGATAACAGGTGTTTTTGTATGGAGTTTGACAGACTTGTGACGTTTGTTAAAGTTATAGTAAGATGGTGCAACCCAGCCTAAAGGTAGCCTTTCGAACTAAGCGTCACAGACGCAGCGTCTTTAGCTTTGGTCTTAAAGGTAGCCTTTCGAAGCGAGTTAGTGACGCGGCGTTGGTGGCACAAGACCAAAGCGAAAGCTAAAGACGCTTAGTTCGAAAGGCTACCTTTAGCAGCTTTCAGTTACCAGTAATATATTTTTTTCGAGTGGCGACCACGAGCTGGAAGAGGTAGCATGGGCAGGCCTCCTACTAGGTGGACCGACGATCTGGTAAAGGTCGCGGAAAGAGCCTGGATGCGGGCAGCGCAGGACCGTGCATTGTGGAAAACCTTGGAGGAGGCCTTTGTCCAGCAGTGGACGTCATTTGGCTGAAACGAACGAACGAACGAACGAACGATTATATTTTTTTATAACTGTCTAATTTATACTACGTTGATTCCCGCAAACGTCGCGTAGATCAGTAAGCGTACGAGCGAGGAAGTCCCCACTTACGTGGCTTTCGTGTGTGGGAAGTGGATGGGTTCGTGCTGCTGCAAGTTTAGGTGTTCTAGGTCATACGAATAAATATTTTATGCACACGGCACAGAGTTGTTTATTGGATTTACTGTAAGTGGTGTAGACCAAATAGAGAATATAGTGTCCTTAGTTGTACTTCGAGCAATGGATAATGAGGAACATACTCCTAACATGCTTAGTTATTTCACTAATTTTGCTTGTGTAAAATCTTGTTTACATGTCCGATATCATGTAAAACTTGACATGTTGTGTTTCCAATTACATAAATAAAATGTGGAAATGGTTTACAATTATAAACAACTCAATCGCCATCTACGACATTTAATTTTATATACAAGACTACAGCCTTAAGCATGGCCGATGAGCTATTTAGCACATTTTCGGAAACTTAATGCATCAGATTCTCATCCCTGCGCTCATAAAAGTTCCAGTCGCAAAAATCGAGGCGAGACTTTTAGTCGCCAAGTGTCGATATAGTCGCATAAACGTGTGATTTCGATACCTCAATCGTACACAGAGATAGATAAGGGAATGCAAAATCGATTGCGGCCTAATCTGCTGACGCCATAAAGGCTGTATTATCTAAAAAAACCCGTAACTATCTTGAATATCAGTCTTCGAGCAAGGAAGCACTCACTTAGAGCATAACGTTATGTGGGAACGTTTTAACGAGTTCTTGGTGCTGTAAACGTTCTGGCGCCGCATCAGCGCCTTGCAGGTCAAGCGAATAAATCTTGTAAGCATCGTGAGTTCTGTAATGCAAGACACTTGTGATATAGCACCTTTATGATCTGACTAGACTAATTATGTTAGCGCCACCGCAGTAATTGTTTCAAATAAAATTTTATTCTAACTCTAACAACACTATACTTGGTGGTTATTTTGCGACAAACACAAATCATTGTTGTCTTTATTTCTATATCTGACTAAAAAGGTAGAGCCTCTCGTAGAGCCACGGCATCTTATCTCGCACACATAAATTAAACGCTTGATGATTTTTCAACTAGTTTTGCACGTAGTTTTTTAATTAAAATTACTTGAAGTCAATAAGCCTCTGTAAATAATAGGGGGACTTCATGATTTGTTGCGAACAAGAGCCTCGTGAGCCTTCTCTCCGATTTCCGTAATATAACCTAATAGCAATGTTTAATAGAAACCGCGAACTAAATTGAAGTTTCTTCCGCGAATCTCCTGTAATTTCCAACACGAAACAACGCCAGGTGTTGTGAAAGCCATTTCAGCCGCTGAAATTGAGCGGAATCATTTCGCCATTCGGATAATTCGTAAAACTTTGACAGTTTGAGTTGAATTAGCAAAGTTTTATGAATCACTTCCACGAATGGAAGAACCATTTAGATGGAGATAACTTAATGTAGGAAGAACTTAAACTAAATGCGTGACTTTTATCGTGTCCTACTATTTATTTACTAATCTAAAACCTATATTTGTAGTCTAACATCGATTCAATAAAATAACAGATAACAAATCGAATTGCCCACTGCTGTCATTAACTGAGACTATGGTAGGTGGTCGTCGAGTCTAGTTGGTATTGTTACGCCCATAAATTATTCTGTAGTTCGTAATAATCGGAATACTATTTTAGGACATGTCTATTATACCGCCATTTGTAATAAAATAGGGGTGTAAGGATTTTTGTTCATGATAAGGATCAGCTCGGTTTTTCAATCAATACAATCACGTTGGTACATGGTCGGAGGGCGTCGAACCACGCTTTATTTATCTGCATGCCAACCGTTGTCAAGGCGCGAGGCACCATGCGCCAATTCCGATGAAAAACAAATTGCAACTTGCAAAGAACTCCCTATCCCAACATGCCACCGATAGCTCCCTGTTCTTCAGTTCAATTCGAGACTCCTTCGTTTAGCAATCGAATCAATCGTTTGGATATCCATTTTGTTTCTGCTTGTACTCCCATTATCTCATGGAATTGTTTTACGGTTAAATTATTCTTATCATGTCAATTAAAACCTATCTAGTCCATTAGCCAATTATTTTGTTCTAGTTTGATAGGTTCAACGACCGTCAGGTGTGTGGCAAGTGTGATCTATGTTTGTGTGCTGTCAAGTTCAAGTCAACACTGCCTATGTATTGATCGGGGCTCACCTTGCACGTCACACATACATTTTTCATCAATGTGACGGACAAAAGACATTAATGAAAGCGAATGGCTGACTATTATTTCCAATTTCGTTCGCTTACAGGGCGATTCCAGTAATTGATCAATGATATTGCCTGAACGGTTAGCCGTTTAGCCAGTCGCACAGTCAGTCAGTGTCTGCCTCGCGAGCAGTTTTCTTCTTCCTTTTATGTGTTACTATTTTTAGTTCATTTAACATTGAAGTAGAAATAGTACGTTGTGATTTTTTTTTCGATTAACTTTTAAGGAACGGTGGTGTTGACCTATTATAATTTATTCTCGTAGGTCAGTGAGGTTGGTCTTGACATGTTAAATTGTGCGTTAAGCGAGTTTTTCAGTAATGAGCGCAGTTGATATGCAATTTCACCTTCGCGCACGACCGTACCCGGCGCGCGTGCGTCACGGTTCATTGCCTTGACTACGGAAAGAGATCCTAATATGGCGCTTGCGCAGGATTGCCTTGCGCCAACGCAGACCGCAGCCATTACAGATAATTCGTCTGTCAGGAGAGTACATATAATGTTACACTTTGATACAGTTCCTAAATATTTGAAGGAATAATGGCCAAAGAGCTGACCAGACATTAAAAAAGCCAAATAAAGAACGGATTGAAGATCCACAAATATGTGTTGTTCATGGTTACGATGCAGGAGGAGAGTGGCGGATTCGAGCGAAGTCAGCTCTGCCAAAGAGGCTTTTGAACAAACAGAATTACCTTCTAAAGAGAATACAGATGCCAAGGAGGAGAAGGCAACCGAGAAAAAGTCACGTAAGAGAAAAAAACAGCTGTTTGTTGCACTCGAGTTTTCGCAGGGCTTTCTCTAGAATTTTATCGCTTTATGCACTATTAGACACGCATTTGGCTTGATCGTATTTAGGTTTTTTATTTCTGTTGCGGTTTTGCAAAGGTCTCGGTTCAATATAAAAATTACGTCACTGTTCTGTCACATGATTCACTGACTTGAAAATTGAAAGAGCCGCTTTTTGGTTCTGCGGTAAACTTGGCGATTGTAGAAATCAAAAATGACGTTATAAATGCTTTCACTGGCTACCTTATTTTATTGGACATGAATATGAGGATTTGTGAGCTGCGTGCTCTTTGTGCATTGGACACATAATATAAATAAACATAGAATATGTGAACTTTAGGATCTAGTCTCCAGTCAATGAAGTAAACCAGAAGCTAGACAGTGGTGACTGAGTTTGTTGCGGCGCTTCTTCTCAGCACTTGCCAAATGCTGGTCTCGAAGCGCTGGTAGGGTAAAAAGATTATGAGACATGTAGAGGCTCCTTAAGAGCAAAATATTTGACGATTTGCAAGTATTATTTATAAGTAGAATAGAATAGAATAGAATAGAAAACTTTTTATTTGCAAGAAAGGTATACAAGCAGGTAAGACATAGATTAAAGTCTCCCTCCACCCTTTGGCAGAAGTGATCAAAATGGCGTAGAACTTCTCTGCGCCTGGATATGGAAGCCATTTCGTTTCATATCATGCTTTGAGTCTTGCTCTCTGCCTGTGTAATTTTTCTCAACTACATTCATAGACTGCCTGTTTCGTCTTATGACGACGGTGAAGTTATACATTTGAATTTACCCTCGTCTCCTTTGGTGTCTCCAGCGCCATCTCGAGTCACCCGCAACAACCAGATGCGGTTGTCGAACGCAGGCGGCGCATACACCAACGGCCACGGGGGCGACACGACGGGGCGGCGCGGCGCCGAGAACGTGCCGCCGCCGCAGCCGCAGCCGCAGCAGCCGCCGCCCAACTCCAGGGTCACGCAGCAGGTAACCAACAGCATCTGAACACGTTAATATGGAATTACGTTACGTTAATTTGTCGGCCGTTTGGTATAGTGGTTCAACGGACTGAAATTGAAATGATGAATTTTAATTTCTGTGACGGGTCTGGGTGTTACTATGTATAATAATATGTATGTATTTACAAAAAAAAAGTATTTAAATAAGTTTATATCCGTTGTCTAGTACCCATAGTACAAGCTTTGCTTAGTTTGAGACTAGAGGCGCAGTGTAAAATGTTCAAGGATATTTATTTTATTAGAAAAGTTTGCAGTATGTGAGACCGATGAAGCCCACACTTGGGTTGGTCGCCGTGGTGCACTGGTTTATATTTAATTTTAAATGTTAATATTAAATGTTTACTCATACTCCAACCCAAGAGTCACATAATTCTGGTGTCTGAACAGCTGCACGCGTAAAGTTTGCTACATAGTATTAGGCTGCGAGTTCACCAGAGATATGCGAGGATGTGTAGCGAGGGATGTGTTTGTAAAGAACCAATAGAATCGTTTCATTTACCTCGCCTCGGTAAATAAATCTTCGCACATCTCCGATGGAAACGCAACCTAAGTCCCCTGTTGGTGATGGAATTATGGACATTATTGGAAACGGAACGTAAAGGAACTGAGAGTGTGTGAGCGAAAGACAGAATATGGGAAAAAAAATGCGGATGGATGCAAGAAGCGAGCGTGTTTGATCCGAGAAGAAAAGTACACTCTATAAAATTAACTGCTTCATTTCTTGCCGATATTTATCATCTTAGGTAGGTGATCCTTAAACCTTCCTCCTTCCCAACTCCAACCATCCTAACGCATCCCTTTCCCCGCTAGCCGCCAGCCTCCGGGGGCCGCTCCCGCTCCGGCAGCACGCCGAGCGCGGCGTCGGTGGTGACGGGGCTGCAGCAGTCGCCCTACATGCCGCACCTGCAGCGCCGGCTGCACAGCAACCAGAAGGAGGTGGCTATCCTGTCCTGCTATCCTTTGTCCTCTCCCCAGAAAGATGTGAACTGCGAGTATAACCGTAATCGTTCCACGCTACTGTTGAAGAAAAGCATTGAAGGAGTTGGCTATCCTCTCCTGCTATCCTTTGTCATCTCCCTAGAAAGATGTGAACTGCGAGTATGACCGTTCCACGCTACTGTTGAAGAAAAACATTGAAGGAGGTGGCTATCCTGTTCTGCTATCCTTTGTCCTCTCCCTAGCAAGATGTGAACTGCGAGTATAACTGTTCCACGCTACTGTTGAAGAAAAATATTGAAGGAGGTGGCTATCCTCTCCTATACTCTCCTGACCCCGCTAGCCGCCAGCCTCCGGGCCTGCTCTCTCTCCGGCAGCACGGTCGCCCTACATGCCGCACCTGCAGCGCCGGCTGCACAGCAACCAGAAGGAGGTGGCTATCCTGTCCTGCTATCCTTTGTCCTCTTCCCAGAAAGATGCGAGCTGTGACTAAGAGGATAACGGTTCCATGCTACAGTTGAAGAAAAACATTGAAGGAGGTGGCTATCCTGTCATGCTATTCTTTGTCCTCTCCCCTGAAAAATGCGAGCTAGGCCTAAGAATATAACCGTTCTATGCTATTGTTGAAGAAAAAAATATAAATGAAAAATTCCGTGGTTTGTGAGCCTCCAATTTGCAGCCTCTTCATATTAGAGACGCGAGGAAGCGCTGCAGTGGCGCTACTGCGGCGCGGCCACTAGTTTTCATATAATTTTTAGAAGTGCAACGCACGTCGTATACGTTATGGTCACTATCAGGACAAATGCTACCACGCTGCCGCCACGCTGCGACTGCGCTTCTAAAAAACTTCTGGAAAGCTTACCCAGATTGTTTCACCCGTTTCACTGTTTCAATTAGTGCCACACGCTGACATCTTGAACTCGTCAACCTCCCCTCAGTAAACCTGACAAAGTCTATTGATTTTGAAACTTGCACTCTAGCTCAAGACATAGTCTTCCGAAGCAGGAAAACTTAACCAGGCTGTTTCCCCTTAGTTCACAGCACCAAGCACGGGCGTACCAGGTGCGCGGGCAGCCGGTGTATCAAGCACAGTATCGGTACCCCATGCGGTGGCATCGGGCGCGGTGCGGCGATCCAACGTTGTAAAAGAAGTGGAGCGGCTCAAGGAGAACCGTGAGAAGCGCCGCCAGAGGCAGGCCGAGCTCAAGGAGGAGAAGGTAAGTTCTTGTTGTTCTAGAAACTTCTTTCTATTGGCTATGATCAGCGCCAGGATGTGCTCAAGGAGGAGAAAGTACGCCTTGCCATTCTAGAAACTTTTATCCCTTAGCCAAAATCAGCGCCAAGCTGAAGAGGAGAAGGTATCTCATTAATCCAGGCATGTCTATCCCTTGGCCAGGTTCTACTTGTCATTCCAGGAACTTCTATTCTTTAGCCAGGATGAACGCCAGGAAGAGCTCAAGGAGGAAAAAGTACGCCTTGTCATTCTGGAAACTTTTATCCCTTAGCCAAAATCAGCGCCAAGCTGAAGAGGAGAAGGTATCATTAATCCAGGCACGTCTAGCCCTTGGCCAGGTTCTACTTGTCATTCCAGGAACTTCTTTTCTTTAGCCAGGATGAACGCCAGGAAGAGCTCAAGGAGGAGAAAGTACGCCTTGCCATTCTAGTTCCTTGCCATTCTAGTTCCTAGAATGGCAAGGCGTACTTTCTCCCTTATCCCTTAGCCAAAATCAGCGCCAAACTGAGTTCAATAAGAAGACGGTATGTCTTGTCAATCAAGTCACGTTTATCCCTTGGCCGTCTTCTGTCCATTTTTATTACTCGAGAAGCGCCGTCAGCGCCAGGCTGAAATCAAGAAGCCTTGCCATTCCAGCTTTTCATTTCTTTACGACATTCAATCTTTTTACAGAGAGAACTAGGCTTTGATTAAGACAGTCTATGACTCTGCACTTTATTTCCCGCTTACATACTTTACTACTCCCATTATAATACCTATAACATGGTCTATCTCGGTTTACAGGAAGCACTAATGAACATGGACCCCGGCAACCCCAACTGGGAGTTCCTGGCCATGATTCGCGAGTACCAGAACAGCATCGAGTTCCGGCCGCTGACCGGCAACGAGCCCGTCGAGGACCACCAGATCACCGTCTGCGTCCGCAAGAGGCCGCTCAACAAGAAGGAAGTGGCCAAAAAGGAGGTGAGAACTGCTATAGTCTGGTCCGTGAGCACGTAGAATCTTGTCCAATGACCCCAAGCTACCCATCCTTATCGCTCGCGCGTAATTATGTTGCTATCGCGCTCGCACACTCACTGCGGGTGCCAGTCGCACAGTCGCGACAGCAATATAATTACGCGCGAGCGATAAGGATGGGTAGCTAGGGGTCATTGGACATAATTCTACGTGCTCAAAGACCGGGCTTTAGAACTCTAGAGACTGGCGATGACCAGTACCAACAGCATCAGTTCCGGCCGCTGACCGGCAACGAGCCCGAGGACCACCAGATCACCGTCTGCGTGCGCAAGAGGCCGCTCAACAAGAAGGAGGTGGCCAAGAAGGAGGTGAGAACTGATTGAACTCTAGAGACTGGCCATGACCATGACCAGTACCAACGGCATCAGTTCCGGCCGCTAGCAACGAGCCCGAGGACCACCAGATCACCGTCTGCGTGCGCAAGAGGCCGCTCAACAAGAAGGAGGTGAGAACTGATTGAACTCTAGAGACTGGCCATGACCATGACCAGTACCAACAGCATCAGTTCCGGCCGCTAGCAACGAGCCTGAGGACCACCAGATCACCGTCTGCGTCCGCAAGAGGCCGCTCAACAAGAAGGAGGTGGCCAAGAAGGAGGTGAGAACTGCTAGAACTCTCTAGAGACTGGCCATGACCATGACCAGTACCAACAGCATCAGTTCCGGCCGCTGACCGACAATGAGCATAATTTCAACGCATTGCGTTGGCGTTTAGCACACACGAGCGGTGCGAAATCGCAACGCAACGCGACTTAGGCCTGGTCTCCATCAAATCGGAGAGGAGCGGAACGGAAATGCATTTTGAATAACCAATCAGATTTCATTATTTCCACATCTCTCCACGCCGCCGCCGCTATCAAAATCTATAAAAAAAATTCGTCCGCGTGACACATCCTGTCTTCTCCGCTCTGCTCTGCCTTGGTGGAAACCGGGCCTTACTCCGACGTCATTGGCGTTGGTGAATGGATTGTTAGTCTTTGAACTGACAGCCTCGATATTTAAAAAATATTTGTCGTCGTAATGCAGCATCCCCACCACGTATCTCTGTCTCTTGGAGTAATCGACGACTGTTTGTTTACAGGTGGACGTGATAAGCGTGCCCACCAAAGACCAGATGATAGTCCACGAGCCTAAGAACAAAGTGGACCTCACGAAGTACCTTGAAAACCAGAAGTTTCGCTTCGACTACGCCTTCGACGACTCCTGCACCAATGAAGTTGTTTACAAGTGAGTTTCACACTTTTTCTTGTGTTTTTGTTATACAGGTTGGGCCAAAAATGATTGTCAATGGCAACGCTTCATTTCTCAAAAACGGTTCGAGGTAGGGACACGTGTGTGGTGGGAAACTGTGCATAATTTCATTAATTTCAAGTCACATTGGAGGCGGAGCACTTCATGAAACATCGTCGTACTTTTTGTGTAATTTTTTGGCCTGTATTTATTTTAGTTAAGGGCATTTGCTCCCGACAGGATACGAATCTTTGTCCGTGGCTTGTTGTAATGCTCTTTACGCCCTTTTAAATGGTCTAAGGGTTCAAGTTTAGATGAAATAACACTTTCCGTATAGTCTGGTCTGCGAGCACGTAGAATTTTGTTGAATGACCCCAAGCTACCCATCGCGCGCTATATCGCGCGTAATTATGTTGCTGTCGCACACTCACTGCGGGCGCCCGTCGAACAGTCGCGACAGCAATATAATTACGCGCGAGCGATAAGGATGGGTAGCTTGGGGTCATTGGACAAAATTCTACGTGCTCACAGACCAGACTATAGTACAGTCAGTGTTAAATAGTTCGTGACCACCAAAGTAGCCACTAAGTTCGCAACACGTCTTTGTTACAATTAGAGTATGGTTGTGTTATGAACTTATTGGCAGAAACTATTTGATGCTAACTAAAGTGACTAGCCGACTAGAACATTTAATTTTCTCCCAGTAGGATACGAATCTTTACCCGGTAGCGTGTGATGTTCTTTACGCCCGGTCACGCGGTCACAAGGTTCAAGGTGAAAGAAAACTTCTTAGTACATTCGACAGCACACCGAACTATTTATTGCAAAGTAGCTCCTATGTCAAGTACATACGATACATTTCCAGATACACGGCCAAGCCGCTGGTGCAGACGATCTTCGAAGGCGGCATGGCCACGTGCTTCGCCTACGGGCAGACCGGCTCCGGCAAGACGCACACTATGGGTGGCGACTTCCAGGTAAACTAGCACTTTGAACCTTATTCTCTTGTGGTAGGGTTCAACTATGATGCTTTTTATTTTTCCTCGATCTGGAAAAAGCCTTTGATACGGTGTCCGTCCCTATCCTTATGCACAAGCTAGAAAGCGTGGGAATAAGGGGAACTCCGATTGCCCTTTGAAAGCTGCTAGTCAGATAGGATACAAATAGTAAGACTGGCTGGGTTGTATTAGTCAAGGCGCGGGGATGACGTGTGGCGTGCTTCAGGGCAGCGCTTTAGGACCAACTCTTTTTCTCGTCTACATCAACGATCAGCATGAAAATAACTAATACAAAAAGGCGCCCACTGAAAATCAGTGTCTTGGTCAACGGGCCAAGACGTTACTGAGTGGGTATAAAAAAAAAAAAAAAACAAAAAAAAAAAAAACTAATGCCAAAGTCCTATCGTACGCTGAGGACACTGCTATAGTCTTGGTGAATCATGGGAAACAGTCAAAACTAGTGCTGATGTCTAAAACAAAATATATTTGTTTTAAATTTACCGTGCACATGTCATAGTTATTGTTTTTTTTTTCTGGCGTAAAGAGTCCCCTCTCGATCTAACAATATTTCTATTGGATGTTCAGGGTAGTACCAACATTAATTAAACAAACGCTGGCCGTAACTGCAGTTGCGTTTCACCGTCTGTTCTGGACCTAAGTTGCTCAGATGGAAGAGCAGTCGCCCGGCAAGCGAAAAGTCGTGGGTTCGAATCCCACCTTAGGCAGTTCGATTCTTTCAAGTTGTTTTAAAAATGTCATGACATTTTGTGGTCTCCGATCCACAGGGCAAGACGCAAGACTGCAAGAAGGGCATCTACGCGATGGCGGCTCGCGACGTGTTCGCGTATCTGAAGTCGCCCAAGTACAAGCCGCTCAACCTCATCGTCTCCGCCTCCTTCTTCGAGATCTACTCCGGGAAGGTATTGTCTATGACTCA
Organism: Ostrinia furnacalis; assembly: GCF_004193835.3. Taxonomy (NCBI): domain Eukaryota; kingdom Metazoa; phylum Arthropoda; class Insecta; order Lepidoptera; family Crambidae; genus Ostrinia; species Ostrinia furnacalis. Next base: position 93,516 of record NW_021133288.1, read on the forward strand.
TTTCATTTCTATAGTCCGGACTGTGAGCACGTAGAATTTTGTCCAATGACCCCAAGCTACCCATCCTTATCACTCGCGCGTAATAGCGCGTGTCGCGCTCGCACACTCTCTGCGGGCGCCTGTCGCCCAGTCGCGACAGAAATATAATTACGCGCGAGCGATAAGGATGGGTAGCTTGGGGTCTTTGGACAAAATTCTACGTGCTCACAGACCAGACTATAGAGATAATCTTTACGTTTCTGAGACGTTTGTAGTTAGATGCACATCAATTGTGTGTCGAACACGCCTTGGTATGGTATTTATACTGATAACATAAAAAAATAATGTAAAAATGATCGGTTTTTAAAATATGTCCATTATTTACCAAACAACTCATTTGTGAATCTCGAAAATGCGTTAATTCGAGCCTGATACCAATCGGTTAAATCTATGATGACGTATCATTACTTTTACGAACAATGTGTTCTGTTTTTGGGCATATTGCTGCGACACCGGCCCCGCCCCTTGTCTCATTCACATCTCCCTTTAGTTTCTGTGATCTGTAGTTATATCAATCTGTCATAAACGTGATTTGAATAAATACGTCATATTTCTGTTATTGGGTTCTTGCTTAGAGGTTAGATGAGATCTAATTCGGTTTTGTTTTAGTGTATTTTGTCTAATGAAATGGTGTAAAATACAGTCCTGGAACATTGATGCGTCATCTTTTCAGGCTGCACTAGAGCAAATATTCTTTTAAACATTTTGTATGGCGTGTGGCACATTAGGGCGGAGTTTCAGTGAGTCTTTGGACATAAGTGGCGCGCCGCTCAAGAGTTCCCACCTTTATCGTCATCATCATTTCAGCCACAGGACGTCCGCTGCTGAACATAGGCCTCCCCCAATGGTTTCCATAATTGCCGGTTGGTAGCGGCTTACATCCAGCGCCTTCCTGCTACTTTATTAGTTCGTCGATACTATCAGAGTAAATACAAATGAGTAGGTCATCTCCATAGAAACGCACCGAGCGCGGTTTGTATGTGAGCGCGCCAATACGTATGCGGCGCGCACGCACTCACTGACAAAATTCGGTGCAACTCCCCGCTAATCGGCCGTTTGGTGTAGTGGTTAATAGGGTATGCAAAACCGAAAGTTTATCAAAAACCGATTTTTTTTTCGGTTTCCAAGAAAAAAAACCGGTTTTCGGTTTTTAATCGGTTAGTATCGTTCTATTTTTTTTTCAATCAACTAGTAGTTACATACAGCGATTTGTTACGTTCTGTCCATTTTATGTTAGATTACATTATTTAAGAGAGGGTTATAACAGTTTTGATAAATTTAGCTTATTCATTATAGTCTTTTTCACCTAAGATGATCCGTATGACGTTTCGAGTTTGAAAGATTTGGAGATGTCACATAACTAAACCATAGCGATTTATCTATCGATTTTTTTCGAAGAGTTCGTAAAACCTACTTTTAGAGAAATATTTTGTATAGGTTTTATTTAACAAAAAAACATGTTTTTTTTAATTACAAATATTATTGTAACAATTTTTTATTGATAATATTCAAATTTCATGGTTCGTGTTCAAAAAAACGATTCCTAAAAAGTACTGGTTCTGTTTCTTTAAATTAAAATCTATTAATTTATTTTCAATGCGTTTATTAAAGTNCTAATCGCCTTAAGATGCATGTTTACTACTATAATGTCTAAAATTTATTAATGGACTTATTTTTATAATAACCCAGATTCATCCCAACCCAATATACGTTTATTCTGCGCTGGTATCAGCTTCGACATGTCAATGGACGGACTATCAGTCAGACCGCAGGGGGTCTACTCTGCAACGATTTCAATCTACGATGTCTATCTCTCTCACTCATTTTAACAAGTCGAGATGAGTGAAAGAGATGAAATCATCAAAGATGTGGCTTTGTGTGACTAATGTTATTACCGTTTATGCGTTATGTTGCGTAGGCGTGTAGTAACGTATTACTGCGTGACGATTATGGATTAGTGTCATAACTTGTGTTGACAAGCGAGCATACTTGTCACTTGACGGTGGACATGGCTTCGGGATTACTTTCTTTCCCATGGGTTTATTCAAAATGATCTTCCTATAATATTATGTCATATGGGTGGTAACCTCCTTAGTACCAAACCTTCGGTCTGATCATCACTTTCCATCAAGTGAGATGCAGGCCAAGAGCTTCCTCGTTGGGTTTAAAAAAAATTTGGCCGATAGAGATAGAAATACAATATTAGCAACCTTCTGGCTTATTCAATAATTGAATATTATTAATAAGATTTTTTTTATAGAAGTGAGGTAAAATACCCAGTACAAAAGTGAAAAAAAAAAACTTTCATTTAGACTATTAGCAATAATGTTTCATTTAGAAGACCTTGTAAATTAAATGTGTTTTTGTCATTGTGCAAAGACAGTGAAACCCACTTAAGTCAGCTCATCAAATTCCATCCAAAACAAATTCACGTTTGTGACGTCACGAAATTCCTCGGACATGTCGAAAAGTAATTCAATTATCGTCAAAATCGAATAAATCTGTCCCAATTCCCAAGCCGATTTATTTGCGAGTCGATATCAGATTTTGAATTGTAAATGATTTGTTGATAAGGACGATATTGCGTTGCCGCCAATGTCATTTTGACGAGAACTGTTATGGACACAGTTGTTTGGAGAACAGTAACTTCAATCCTCCGATAATTGAAATGATACGCATTTCGGCATCTACCTACTTTACACCAATGGCCTTTTGTATTTTTACTTTATTTTTTATTTGATCACAAAGAGATGTAGATATTTGTATTGTAACCAAGATTCTTAGCCTAATTTAAAAACGTGTTAATATTACGTTTTTAAGAGTGGACTCTCTTGTTGTATTTGTAGTTTTTTAACTTCTAAAGGTTTTTTTCAGTAGCTATAATGTTTCTTCTCAAGTTCGCAATTCGACTCTATAAATTTTAACTTTTTATCAAGCCACTGAACAGCCAAGCAGATCTACTAAGAGAGGATTCTCCAAAATTCATCTCCTATGGGGATAAAAGAGGATCCAAAGGCGCTCGTCGCACAGTCGCAACAGTAATATAATTACGCGCGAGCGATAAGGATGGGTAGCTTGGGGACATTGGACCAGTGCCGGATTAAGCCAGCGCGGGGCCTGTAGCAAATTTCTATCAAGGGGCCCTTGGTTTGCTTTAGGTTCTCAAGTTTAGGGTATCAAATGAAACAAAACTGTTACAAATGAACTTTTCTTGATTTAATGTGGGAAAATTTAGAGATAATCCTTTCAATATCAACTTCTTTAAGCAAATCATGCTCTATATTCAACAAAGTAAGATGATTAAGACGTTCTTGTCCCATCGTGTTCCTTAATTTATTTTTAATACGTTTTAATGTTGAAAAAGAACGTTCGCCACTGCAGTTAGTGATCATGAGAGACATGTAAATGCGCAAGGCAATTTCTAAGTTTGGAAAACACGATTCTAAAGAATTATTTATTAAAAGTTTATAAAATGATTAGTTTTTCAAACGTTGTTTGTAAAATGATCTTTTGTCATACGTTTTTTGTTAAATAATAGTAAACCTCATTTTTTAATTATCCGCTTTTTTACTTGAGACTCTAAAACACCTTGCTCTTAACCTACCGTCACTAGCTTTCAATAATCGCGAAACATGATCGATATGATAATCGATTAAAAAGGTTTCGACTTCAAAAAAGGAGGAGGTTCTCAATTCGACCCGTATGTTTTTTTTTTTCTATGTTTGTTACGCGATAACTCCGCCAATTATGAACCGATTTGAACAAATCTTTTTTCGGCGTACCTATAGGTAATACCTCAAGGGTGGTCCCATTTAAATTCAATAATAGAAAAGACAACCCCCAAGGGTGGAAAATTGGGGATGAACTTTTTTATACGCAATATCTCCGCCGATTATAAATCAATTTGAACGATTATTTTTTTGTTGAATAGGTATTATCAAAAGGGTGGTTTCATGCGAATTTGAAGAAAATATTTCACCCCCAAGGGTGGAAAATTGGGGATGAACTTTTTTATACGCAATATNTCGAAAAAAAAAGTCAATCATCGAATCCAGCTCGGCTGGGCAGCTTTTGGGAAGCTTTACGATATTGTCACGCGGCTTCTCCGTCGCGTCGCCACTCCGCTTTAAATCCACTTTGAATCCGCTTTGAATCCGCTTGCAATCCGCCAGGGTGGCAAGGGCCTTAAAACTCAGAGGCACACTGATGTTCAAATACCGTAGCCGAGTCCTAAAGCCGCGGTACGCGTTCGCCACGAAAAGAGTGAGCAAGACAGCAATATCTCACTCACACGTTTCATGCCTTGTTTATAACGACTAGTCTTAACGCCCAGTTAATAAAACATCGAAACATTACAGATAATATCACAATAAACAACAAAATTAAAATTAAAACTAAATGCATTCTGTCGAGAACACTGAGAATATTCCCGGGAGCGTTCTCGGTTCTCGAGAATATTCTCAGTGGGAATATTGCCGGGAACGAGAACTTTCTCAGCGGCACATCTCTAGTCATGACTAGGTCCACCCTGCGGCGCCGGCTTATCCTTGAATTTTGGGACACGTTGTATATAATATAATAACTATAAACATCTATGATTAAATTCTCATACTTTTCACATTAATTAATATCTTTCTCCCACGCTATCGTCTTATCAGAATTAAATTAACTATTATAGTCTTATATTGCTTGCGTAATTATATTGCTGTCGTGACTGTGCGACGGGCGCCCGCAGTGAGTGTGCGAGCGCAACAGCAACATAATTACGCGCGAGCGATAAGGATGGGTAGCTTGGGGTCATTAGACAAAATCCTACGTGCAGAGAGACCGGGCTTTATAATACAATTTTATATAACTTTCAGGTAATCGGTTTAAACGTGACAAAGAGACTGGTAAACGTCTTCAATCCTCTCAATGTCAAGGTAAATTAATACATAAAGATATCTACAATTACACAGACCTATCCTATTTTTGCGACTTGAAAATGAGAATTGCATACCCAATGGCCAGTGGAGATCACCATAGACTGTTCCTTACCTACACATACCTCATCATCACCAACAGCCTTTTACAGTCCACTGCTGGACTATGAGCCTCCTCCACCATAGTGGAGGGTTATGCCATAATCCCCACGCTTGGCAGGCGGGTTGGAGATCGCAGTTTAAAAGATTGAAGTTTTTCAGAGAGCGCTGCTGCCCGTTCTCAGTTTGATGTGTAGTCCCTAAGTCGCTTCTCACGACACCCGCGGGACCACGTACCTAATTTACTTCAATTTTTTTATGATGCATACTGTTTCTCCAGGTGCATTTCACGACGAAGCCGGACAGAAAGTACTTAAGCAGTTTCCTGAAGCGATATAACTTCGTGGCGTTCAAACGGTTGGCGGGGGTCGTTAACACGTTCGCCGCGCAGGTCAAGGGCATTGCTGATTTTGACGCGCTATGCACCGCCAAGAGTATTCATTGCGGTAAGTCATAGTAAAGTCGGTATCAAATAGTAACTATATAAGAATAATCTAATTAATAAATATTCTAATTGTAACTAAGAGTTGCAAACTTATTGGCTACTTTGGGTGTCAGTATTTGACGCTAACTGTAGAATAGTACATCAGACTATACATTGTTATTTCTAAATCATCCCTATTAAAACGACATAAGATGCCACAGTGTGTACCTTGATGTACTATCGCCCGTACATTTAAGTAGGGCTTAGGAAATACTGGTCGACAATGCACGAACTATACCGCTTGTGTCGACTAGTTGTAATAAGATTACCTGTCTCAGACGCAGAAGTCCCGGGTTCGATTCACAGCGGGGGCAAAATTTTCTTGTAGGTTTGACTGGTGGCCGTATTCCAAGTACACGCTCCTCATTTAATTTTACTTTGCCGTATGTTAATGCTATAACTAAATTATTCAATCATTGTTTTGTTCCTCAGGTGCTGCCAAAATCACAATCACTCCATTCTACAGATTCTCGCAATGTCCCAAAAAAATCAAAACCATATACAATCCAGAGAACAAGAGGGCTACGACTTTGAGAAGCAAAGATTCGTCGGATAATACCAAAGATGATACAACAAAATCGCCTAAAGATAATGTCACAAAAGAAAAACTTACAGCGCAACCAGCTGTCAACAAATCGGCTGCAACAATACCTCCGAAAGTTGAAGCTAAAANCTATAAAGTCGGTATCAAATAGTAACTATATAAGAATAATCTAATTAATAAATATTCTAATTGTAACTAAGAGTTGCAAACTTATTGGCTACTATGGGTGTCACCAGGCCTGTTCATCTCCGCGAGTTTACATCGAAAACAAAACACGCACGATGGCCCACCTACAGGATACTATTCGACAAGGCCTCACATACGAGCGAACATTGACTCACGCACGCGTATTCTTGTGTATGATGGAAGAAAATAAAGAAAATGGTGTACTTAAATACTGTGCAGTATTTAACTGCCTAAATAATAACAAAAACACAGAATGTACTTTTTTAAGTTGCCTCAAAGACACTGGGAAGTAAATAAGTAGTTAATATTATTCATGATAATTCATGCTAAATCATGTATTTCCTCAGTTTGGCACCTCACGTCACATCATTTTACCGAAGTCAGCCCTATAGCTTCGGCGCAGTGCCGATTACTGACGTTTGTCAACAAAATGGTGCTTGACTCTTGAGACAGGCTAAATTACACCATATTGTTAATAACATGGAGCATACATTTTTTTAAATACCTTCGCGAAGTAAAACTTCTGTACGTAGTACTTATTATTATTCTGTGGTGTCACGAACTACACGAACTATTTGACGCTAACTGTAGAATAGTACTTCAGACTATACATTGTTATTTCCAAATCATCCCAATTAAAACGACATAAGATGCCACAGTGTGTACCTTGATGTACTATCGCCCGTACATTTAAGTAGGGCTTAGGAAATACTGTCAACGTAAGGACTATACCGCTTATGTCGACTAGTTGTTATAAGATTACCTGTCTCAGACCCAGAAGTCCAGGGTTCGATTCATAGTGGAGGCAAAATTTTCTGATAGGTTTTGTTGGTGTAGAGCTTGTTCGAAGTCTGCTTGGTTACTTATTCTATTTCTAAGATCATTGCCCCCTTTTTTACTTTGCCGTATGTTAATGCTTTAACTAATTAATTACTTATTTAATTATTGTTTTGTTCCTCAGGCGCTGCCAAAATCACGATCACTCCGTTCTACAGATTCTCGCAATGTCCCAAAAAAATCAAAACCATATACAATCCAGAGAACAAGAGGGCTACGACTTTGAGAAGCAAAGATTCGTCGGATAATACCAAAGATGATACAACAAATTCGCCTAAAGATAATGTCACAAAAGAAAAACTTACAGCGCAACCAGCTGTTAACAAATCGGCTGCAACAATACCTCCGAAAGTTGAAGCTAAAACTGAAGCCAAAACAACCGCAGCAACTAGCACTCAATCGCCTAAACCTAAAGTTGAAAATCTTAAACCGAAAGTGCAGACATCTGCACCAAATGTAGACACTAAATCTAAAGTTGAACCTGCCAAGCCTAAATTAGAAACACCTGCACCTAAACCTGCAACTCCTCAAACCAAAGTTACAACTACACCCAAAACGGAAACTAAAGTTGCAACTCCACAAACTAAAGTCACAACTGCAGCCAAAACAGAAACTAAGGTTGAAACACCGAAAACTGAAACTCCAAAGCATAATCCCNGTGTTTAATTCTACTGGCCTATTATATTAAAATGATATTGCTTATTTATGGAATTGGTTACGTGTAATACAGATAGAATAACCGATTTAAATCCGGGTTTCGATTTTTAACCCTAGAGTGCTCGCGCTATGAGCATTTTGCCGCCCTTGGCAAAAAAATCGAGTTATTTTCTACACGATGCGTTTGTTAAAGTCAAGCGTTTCAGTAGCTGCCTCCCAATACTTCACCTCCATGTATTAGAAATTAGAAGAAATTTAGTGCGCAGGTGACCGCAATAGAGAACGATTGTTGAACGTTTGTCACGTTTTGCAGCAAATTGCTCACTGCGCGACTACTGACGTAAGTAAAATTTATGTGTCTGGTTTTTAGTGTAGTTGGAAGATTATTAGTTTTCATTGCGTATAATGTTGTTTTGACATTAATGACGTCATAACATTGATAAATACTATTAGTGCTTAATTTATTTCGTGTCGTTTTCGGTAAAATTCACGTAAAATACAAAAAAAGAAAAAACAAGGAAGATTTCGGATTTCGAAGAATCTGGTGCACTAAAATTAGTGGAAAATGTATACTAAAGTTATGAAGAAAGTAAACATAGTCATAACGATACTGTTATAGAACAGTCAGCGGCAGAATCTGAAGATGATGTGCAAGTGCAAATTTACTGTGCAACGCACATTAAATGCACATGTGACAGGACTGTTTTGTTGAAGCACATGTTATATGTAAGGAAAACCTTTAAGTGTGCTAATAAGTTTAATATTTGATGATGTATGTAGGTAAAAACAATAGTGTTTCTAAGATTTCTATAAACATTTCCTAACATTTCCAAAATATTTTTTTTTCTTTAAATTTTAACCACAAATCTTTAATAAGCATTATTTTCTAATAGTGTATGCTTTATTCTATCATTTTTAACTGATTTTCATATTTTTAAACTGTTATTTGACACACAACCGGACTTTAAGTTTGGGCGGCAAAATGCTCATACGCGAGCACTCACGTTTCACGGAAAGGCGCGACTACTCTAGGGTTAAAACCGGTTTTAGAATTCGTCGAAAAAGGGCGGTTTTTCCGATTTTTCGGTTTCCGATTAACCGGTTTTGCATTCCCTAGTGGTTAAGAACGGACTACTATGCCGAGAGGTCCCGGGTTCGATTCCCGGCTTGGCAGAAATTGAAATGATGAATTTTAATTTCTGTGACGGGTCTGGGTGTTACTATGTATAATATGTACCTATGTATTTAAAAAAAAAGTATATAAGTAGTATATCCGTTAAGCTAGCACCCATAACACAAGCATTAAGTTGCTTACTTTGGGGCTAGCTGGCGCTGTGTGAAATTGTCCAAAGATTTATTATTATTTGTCCAAAGATTTATTATGATTTTAGACGTCAGAATATATGGGCTTATTGCGTAAAATCGATAGAAAGGCGCAATAAACGATCTCGGTTCCTATCCTAAGCCTACTGTGTGCTTACCATGAGTTTACGCTAGGTGTGCTCGCTAGCGACTGCGTAAAAAATGACATTTAAATGTATGGCATATTGTGCAGCGCCCCTAGCGGCTACTTTCAGGAAATAAAATCTTCATAGATTTATTTGACGTACTCGCTAGCGAGCACATCTAACGTAAACTCATGGTAAGCACACTGATGATGAAGATGGCGATGATATCGTGGTGGTATCCTCCCCAGGTGTTCGACCTGCTAGCTGACAAGGCGAAGCTGCGCGTGTTAGAGGACGGCAAGCAGCAGGTGCAGATCGTGGGGCTGACGGAGAAGGTGGTGGACAACGTCGACGAGGTGCTCAAGCTCATCCACCACGGGAACGCCGCGCGCACCTCCGGACAGGTGAGAAAACAGAAATAGTTTATTCAGTAACTAGCTTTCCGCCCGCGGCTTCGCCCGCGTGGAATTTTGTCTGTCACAGAACAACTTTATCGCGCGCGTCCCTGTTTCAAAAACCGGGATAAAAACTATCCTATGTTCTTTCCCGGGACTCAAACTATCTCTATGCCAAATTTCATCAAAATCGGTTGCGAGGTTTAAGCGGGAAAGCGTAACAGACAGACAGACAGACAGACAGAGTTACTTTCGCATTTATAATATTAGTTGGGATAGTTAGTAAATTCTTCCCGAATGTACGCGAACGTCTAACTAGGCGATGGTTAGAAATCGACCATTGCTCGTCGCAGTTCCTCACGGGACATGGCAACTTTAAACATAAACTTCACGAATTCAAACTAGTCTCCTTTTTGCGAGTGTTCCACTGATGATGTCAGTCATGAGCAGTCTGCCCATCATATCTTGTGGGAGTGTGATCTTTGGAAACATGAACGTGATAAAATGCTTAATTCAATACAACATACATCTGTTTCCGCAATTTATTACACCGATCTTGTCGCGACAAGGAAAAATTTCCGTGCTTTTAAGCGATTTTGTGAAAAATATTATTGGCAGGTAGTTGCTAATTGCTTATAAGATAGGCCCCCTTAATTTAATTTATTGTCCGTGGTGCATAATCTTTTTCTTAAAGGTTTTAAACCTTTGTTTGTCACCTGTCATCCGCTTTGCAATGGAGGGAAGTCGAACCTTAATTTCGAACTCCTCCTATGTTCTTCTGATTAATTTCGTTGCGGGTCCAATGACAGTTTAACTTTCCCCCGGGACAAACTTGACCTTCATTGGTTGGGTTTTTGTGGCGGTCAAGCTGTAGATCCTGGCTACACAGGAGTTGCAGCGGTGGGAACGAGAGGTGGGAATAGTCCCGTAAATAGTTTATTCAGTACATGTATAAACCTACCATGAAACTTGTTTGTGTTATTTGCCGAGAGATGTCACTGCTCTTTGAGACGCGTAAAGCTGTACCGCGGTGTCCAGATTTTTTTCCCTGGCTTTATATACCTGGAGTTGTTTGACATCTGTTAACCTTTGACAACCTTTGTGAACCATTGAAAACCTGTGTCAAGCAATAAATTGTCACCTACAAATTGACGTCTTATTTATACCTAGATAATAGTCCCTTAAGTGCGCCGAGAGTATCCGTGGTTTATTCAGTACATTACCCTTTCCTGTGGCCTAAATGTACGTATTTTGACAGTCAAGATCTCGCTGACGTTCAGAAGTCGTCCTATTGAAAAAAAAAGTTCTGAATCCGTATTCATATGTCATTTCGATTGAACGATTTTTTTTTGTTAATGGCAACCAAACCTCTCTGGGAGGTTTATTTCTGCCAATGTCGAGTGAAAATTGACATAGTTATCAATAGAACGTGGGTGTTTCAGTTCTATTGATTTTTCATGGATTCCGTGGAGTTAAGTATGCCCGAAAGCAGGTTTCGAGACGCCACCGGATCCAAAGTGGGTTGTTCATACGACAACCCACGCGACGCTCGATGCGCGCTCAAATTCGAAGTATTTAAATGTTTTTTATAATCTATCACTTCACTGCACTTTAGAACACAAAATAACACCAAATTTGTACACTAAAGTCCATTAAATAATAAATTGAAACCATTAAAATAGATCGACCATGCTTCCCGTTCAACTACCCTCCACGGAATCGATTGAACGATTACTCAATAGGATCGCAAACTCAGGGATTTGTCATTTGACGTTTAATCACTTGAACCAAACTTCAAAATAGGTAATAGGTGAATATCGCGGAGGCACGATCGAATACGGATAAAAACGAAATCGAAACAAAATCGGGCGATTAATACGTGAATACGAAAAGTGACAAATCGCTTGCGAGTCGTTGAAGTCTTGATAAGTGAATTTAGGCCACAGGGCACTTATACACGTCCCAAATATAACTGGCCCTACCAATCAAAATTCGAAGCCACGATAGCCGAAGAAGGGGTCGGACTAGCCGACTCGAGATCCGAGGAACGCGGGTTCGAATCCCACCGCCTCTTGACTATTGTGGTGAGCCCACTCGTAACACAGGCATAATTTAGCTTACCACGAGGCGCTAACGGGACTATTAGTAATTTGTGCAACACAAATTACTAATAGGTATTCTTAAAAAAAAATGGTTCATTTCGCGCTCTTTGGATGTGGTCAATAGCTTTTGTTCACATTTGATTGTGTTGTTGCCTCGTCAAAAAGAAAACATACGTTTATTGGATTGACACTATGATAGTAAAATTTTTCTTTAATAGGTACGTATTTTTTAAATTTGCCAAACTTACGGTTGTGAAGCGGTGGGGAGATGTGTGACGTAATTTCATACTATATGACGGCCACAGCAGCGGCATTTTTAATGTGAATCCGCTGCAGTTGCTGCTGTCGCAACTTGCGATCTAATGTGAAGGCCATCTTATGGTATGCAATGTTGAAGCACATCTCATGTTTCGTTGATATTTGTCGAAAAAAAGATCCGCGCCACTCCATTTCACAGGACCAGTTTAGTTGAGCGCTATGTCTATACTCGTAAGTCATGTAGTCTAAAGCCTGGTCCATAGAATTTTGTTCAATGACCCCAAGCTACCCATCCTTATCGCTCGCGCGTAAATATATTGCTGTCGCGACTCACTCACCAGGCTGTCGTGCTCACGGACCAGGCTTTACAAGCATTCACTATTTATAGGTCATATAATTTTTATGAGAAAAAATTCAATCGACATCAAAACGATGATCTCCGTTGAGAATCGTGTCGTTATCAACCTGAGTGAGAAACCACACGGTGCGGTGCGGCGTTGCACCGCAAAGATTTTGCCGCATCACTGTACACATGGTGGTATGCGGCGCCGCAATACGGCACCGTCTCGCCCAATCGAAGTGCGGGGCGCCGGAACGCACCGCCTGGCATATCATTGATGTTTATATGCAGGATGCCGCAGCGGCACCGCTCCCTAAGGTTTCAGAGCGATCTTTTTCCGGATCATGATCGAAACAGTAATAATTTATTTAATGTGTTTGCAGACGTCAGCAAACTCGAATTCGTCGCGGTCGCACGCGGTGTTCCAAATAGTGGTCCGCTCGCCCGGCATGCACCGCGTGCACGGCAAGTTCTCGCTCATCGACCTCGCCGGCAACGAGCGCGGCGCCGACACCTCCAGCGCCAACCGCCAGACGCGTGAGTACCGTTCTACCAGAGTAAATACAAATGAGTAGGTCATCTTCATAGAAACGCACCGAGCGCGGTTTGTATGTGAGCGCGCCAATACGTATGCGGCGCGCACGCACACACTGACAAAATTTAGCGTGGATTAGCGGTGAGGTGCGCTGAATTTTGACCTCTTCTTCTTCTTCTTTTCAGCCAAATGACGTCCACTGCTGGACAAAGGCCTCCCCCAAGGTTTTCCACAATGAACGGTCCTGCGCTGCCCGCATCCAGGCTCTTCCCGCGACCTTTACCAGATCGTCGGTCCACCTAGTAGGAGGCCTGCCCACGCTACGTCTTCCAGCCCGTGGTCGCCACTCGAGAACTTTCCTGCCCCAACGGCCATCGTCTCTACGAGCTATGTGCCCCGCCCACTGCCACTTGATTTTAGCAATTCTGCGAGCTATGTCGGTTACTTTGGTTCTCCTGCGGATCTCCTCATTTCTGATTCGATCACGCAGGGAAACTCCGAGCATAGCCCGCTCCATCGCCCTTTGGGTGACCTTGAGCCTTCTTATGAGGCCCATAGTAAGCGACCACGTCTCAGATCCGTATACCATCACTGGCAACACGCATTGGTCAAATACTTTCGGGGCGATAAGTCCTAAGGCACCCCCTGGTATCCTAGGGGGTACCAGGGGGTGCCTTAGGACTTATCGCCCCGGGTGCCAACGCATGCTACGCCGCCACTGACCCAGGGACGCCAAAGAAACAAGTGCATTCCAAGATCTTCCAGTAACAGATTCCGGGCTGCCGCATCCAGTTGCTTCTCGCGATCTTTACCAAATAATCTGTAATGGGAAGCCTGCTTACACTATGTATAGATCGTTTCATCCACAAAGACGCGCCCCACCAATTTTTGGTCGAGGGAAGCCTGGGGTGTGGGGAGTTTGATCCGAGCGTCAGTTGCGAAATTATTGTAGTGTGTGTGTGTGCACTCATGGATAATAATTAGCGTGTACTGATGAAAACACTCAGGATGAATGGTGGAGCACGTCTTCGTGGATAGCACTATCTATACGTCTTTCGGTGCGTAACTGCTTCTATATAACTTTTCGCTTGAAGTTGACATTTGTGTTCATGTTTTGTCCTCCCCCTTTGCGGCCTCCACAATCCTTCCGGATAGTGTGCAGAGTGTAGATCAAATTCTTAATTTGCCTCCGATAAATTGGAAATGATCGTGCCACTGCATTGAAGTCCAAATGACCTGATAATGTTGAATGTTTTTTTTCTGATTCCAGGCATGGAGAGCGCAGAAATCAACAAATCCCTGCTAGCCCTGAAGGAGTGTATTCGTGCGTTAGGAATGAAGGGCAACAACCACCTGCCCTTCCGAGTGTCCAAACTAACGCAAGTGCTTCGCGACAGCTTCATCGGCGACAAGTCGCGCACCTGCATGATCGCCATGATCTCGCCCGCCATGTCCTCGTGCGAGCATTCGCTGAACACGCTGCGATACGCAGACAGGTGCGTCACACACTCTTCGCTATCATCGTCATTAAAGCCTGGTCCGTGAGCACGTAGAATCCCGTCCAATGACCCCAAGCTGCCCATCCTTATCGCTCGCGCGTAATTATATTGCTGTCGCGACTGTGCGACGGGCGCCCGCAGTGAGTGTGCGAGTGCGACAGCAACATAATTACGCGCGAGCGATAAGGATGGGTAGCTTGGGGTCATTGAACAAAATTCTACGTGCTCACGGACCAGGCTTTACGTATTTATTTCTCTATGTACAGAATCTCGATGCATAATTTACTTCTTAAATGCAGATTACTTGTATTACGGCAGTTCATTAATTATTGTGTGTACAGTCGCGGAATGAAAAGGTTCGTCACCTTAGTGTCGGTTTTCGCTTGCACTAGGTACTGTAAGAGTCAAACCTGCCAACATAACAGTGCAAGAAACAGTGCTGCTAACATTTAAATAAATATAACGTTTGCTAACGAATAAGGTTTTGCTTGTTTATTTTTCTATCCCATCAGTGCAATGCAATGATGACATTGACAATAGTTTTTTTTTATTTAATAGAAATAATAATGGCAGATTGAACCAACAAGAAGGTTTTAGTTTATCAATCATAATAACCTTCTTGACAAGATAAATCGTCAAACAACTTTGATCTGTACCTCTATTACGAAAAACTTTCGAGTTCGTTTCGTTTGCGTATTCAAAATGCCATCGAAAAATTTTGTATGAAAAATTAAACAGCGCCCCCTAGGGCGGCTATAATATAGGGGGCGCTGTTTAATTTTTACTGAATAATTTTGAACTTTACTGACGAACAGTTAAAGATTATTTTCTCTAACACGAGATTATTCTGTAACATAGTTTCAAAAGGTAATATGTGCTCGCGTTCGTTGAAGGAATCAATTTGAAAACTGACGAACCTTTTCATTCTGTGACTGTACATGTATACGTGAGCGTTAATATATCGCGTTAAAACTGTTCAGAGTGAAGGAGCTGGGCACGAATGACGCGCGGCGCGCCGAGTCGCCGCTGGCTGATGTCGACATGGAGCCAGCGCACGACGACCTGGCGCATCTACGCTCGCTCAACGTGAGTATACGTAGAATAGGGTAAATACTGCGACGTGTAAAAGTGCTTTTTAGGGTTCCGTAGCCAAATGGCAAAAAACGGAACCCTCTAGATTCGTCATGTCTGTCTGTCCGTATGCCATAGCCATTTTTTTCCGAAACTATAAGAGCTATACTGTTGAAACTTGGTAGGTAAATGTATTCTGTGAACCGCATTAAGATTTTGATGCAAAAATAAAAAAAATATATTAAATATTGGGGGCTCTCCAAACTTAGAACTGAAACTCAAAAAATTCTTTTTCATCAATCACATACGTGTGGGGTATCTATGGATAGGTCTTCAAAAATGATATCGAGGTTTCTAAAATACTTTTTTCCTAAACCGAATAGTTTGCGTGACAGACGCTTCCAAAGTGGAAAAAAGTTGGTCCCCCCCCTCTAACTTCTAAAATAAACTATAAAAACTACCAACGAAAAATTTTTTGAACGAGATCTAGTAAGTAGTTTTTTTTAATACCTCGTAAATCGTAAACCGCTTATTACCGCGTAATCTTTCATACAAATAACAAATTAAAAAAAAATCATAAATCAATGGTAGGTACTATCGGGGACTCTTCCGCCTGACCACTTTGTAGAAATTTTAGCGTAAGCGCATCGCTCCGGTCACGTGCTCACCCCGTCTCTAATTGGTTACGCATTTTACTATATTTTTACTACGACCAATAAGAGACAATCAGGGCTTAGGTTGCAATACGAAATACCATTGTGCACTTTATTGTCATACGGTTAGGGTTTAAAACGAAATGTTTCTCTTTCTTCAATCTTTCTTAGTTTTAGGCTGAGTTGCACCACCTAACTTTGACCGTAGCTATAACGGTAACCGGTGCTTTTTGTATGGAGTTTGACAGAATTTTGACGTTTGTTAAAGTTAAAGTAAGATGGTGCAACTCAGCCTTAGAATTTTAATAATAGAATTTGGTTACAAACAAATAGATATGTATTTTTTTTATATTGTGTTTTTATACGAGGTCTGTATGCTTTTTGCTTTGGCGATCTGTTGACATATTCTCTCCTTTGTTTTTTTGTGAAGTTTCGTGATCAATAACCGATTGATTTGTGTTGACCCGTGCTAGTAATTGGACTGTTTGATTGCCTTTTTATTGACCTCCGCTCGATTACTGAACCATGCCTCTCAAAATAATTCTTATATTTACTTACAAACTTATCTATACATTGTTAACTGTTTAAGTATTATTTAGTTTGAAGTTTAATTGTTATTGATTTAAGACCTTGTGTAAAGACACTTAATGTGCAATAAAAAATTGAATTTGAAATAAAACTAACTTAATATTATAATATTTACGATAACCAATTACCTGGATCATTGCTACCTAGTGCAATATTGATATTAAATTTTAATAACGTAGATAAGTGTTTCTTTAAAACGGAAAACAAAATATGCATTAAAAATAAATAGAAACCTATTATAAGTTTTTATTTACATTCAAGGATTTAAGAAAGTTTTAGCCAGATCTTACAATAATTGTTTTTAAGCCACAAATATTCCTTAACTCTTTATCAATTAATTCAATAACATATTGTTTTAAATTATAAGTTCCGAATAAATTAAATACCTATTAAATAAGTAAAATTCTTAAGTAACTGTATGATTTTGTATTTCTCACCCTAACTAGCTAAACTAATATCATGAGATTTACACTCATAATATCAACAATAATTGTAGAAAGGGCTACTTTTTTCTCGGGAAATTGCATAGTTACCTCGGAATGTGCGATAGCAATTTTGTGACCCGAGCGGGCAATCGCTAGTTCAAATTTTACACGAAGTCTCATATAATATTTTGTAGTTTCAAATTGACTAAAATGCGACGTTGCCAAACGAGCGCTACGGATGCGGGTAATAAGCAATACTCAATCCTAAATGCTATACATAGAGCTTGGTTTGCTAGGGCAAACATCTACAGTGATGCGCCGACGCTGCTTAGACCCGAAACATGAATGAACGGGGGCGGAGTTTAATCGAGCGTGTGTGTGCAAACAATTTAGGCCCTTAAGGTGTCAAGGCGTTCGAGTCCCCGATAGTACGGAACCCTTTGTGCGTGAGTCCGACACGCACTTGGACGGTTTTTAAAAGTTTATTTGCAAAAATAAATGAGTTATGAGTCTTTTTTAATCTAGTGCTCTAGTTCTTAGAGACCTACGCTAGCGTCTTTTGAGCATCGTAGTTTTGTCAGTGCGACGGTTTCTTTCGGTCAAGTAACGCAACCTTCTGTCACTCTGCTGTGTGTTCAGCATTGTCGTCGCGGTGCCACTGCGTTAGCGCCGCGTTGACGCTGCGTTGGCGCTAGCGAGACGACGGACGTTTGGAAGACGCTAGTGTGGAGGAGGCTTTAGTATTTAGCTCGTAGCGTGAACATGACGTTCGGTGGATTCAACCCCTCATTAATTTTGTGGAATAAAGATGCAAAATAAATAATCCAAAAATGGGGTTTCATACGCAAAGCTTTTCACACAATGGCGCTAGCCGAGCGGCTTTGTTTCCCGAACATTCGTCTTTGATTTTACCTCCAGGCTGTGCCGATCAATGCCGGCCTGAATACCTGTGTACTGTAACCTTCTCTCCGGCCCACAGGAAGGCGACATGTCAGCAGAGATGTACACGTTCCACGAGGCCATCGACGAGCTGCAGCGCGCCGAGGAGGAGGTGCTCGACAACCACAAGGCCATCTCCGACTACCTGCAGCACGCGCTGCAACGCTGCTCCCAGCTGCTGGCGCTCACGCGGGACGTGGACTACGACCAGGACGGTGGGTGCTGTACTACCACAAGGCCATCTCCGACTACCTGCAGCACGCGCTGCAACGCTGCTCCCAGCTGCTGGCGCTCACGCGGGACGTGGACTACGACCAGGACGGTGGGTGCTGTACTACCACAAGGCCATCTCCGACTACCTGCAGCACGCGCTGCAACGCTGCTCCCAGCTGCTGGCGCTCACGCGGGACGTGGACTACGACCAGGACGGTGGGTGCTGTACTACCACAAGGCCATCTCCGACTACCTGCAGCACGCGCTGCAACGCTGCTCCCAGCTGCTGGCGCTCACGCGGGACGTGGACTACGACCAGGACGGTGGGTGCTGTACTACCACAAGGCCATCTCCGACTACCTGCAGCACGCGCTGCAACGCTGCTCCCAGCTGCTGGCGCTCACGCGGGACGTGGACTACGACCAGGACGGTGGGTGCTGTACTACCACAAGGCCATCTCCGACTACCTGCAGCACGCGCTGCAACGCTGCTCCCAGCTGCTGGCGCTCACGCGGGACGTGGACTACGACCAGGACGGTGGGTGCTGTACTACCACAAGGCCATCTCCGACTACCTGCAGCACGCGCTGCAACGCTGCTCCCAGCTGCTGGCGCTCACGCGGGACGTGGACTACGACCAGGACGGTGGGTGCTGTACTACCACAAGGCCATCTCCGACTACCTGCAGCACGCGCTGCAACGCTGCTCCCAGCTGCTGGCGCTCACGCGGGACGTGGACTACGACCAGGACGGTGGGTGCTGTACTACCACAAGGCCATCTCCGACTACCTGCAGCACGCGCTGCAACGCTGCTCCCAGCTGCTGGCGCTCACGCGGGACGTGGACTACGACCAGGACGGTGGGTGCTGTACTACCACAAGGCCATCTCCGACTACCTGCAGCACGCGCTGCAACGCTGCTCCCAGCTGCTGGCGCTCACGCGGGACGTGGACTACGACCAGGACGGTGGGTGCTGTACTACCACAAGGCCATCTCCGACTACAAGATCCAGTGAATTAACCAGATGTAGTAGTAGCTGTTTCTTTCATCATCCTAAGGTTATCTAGTATCTATTGCAAGTCTGCAGGGGCACGGCCCTGTCTAATTTACCAGAAGCAAAATGAGGATTTGGCCAAATACTGACCAGGCCTGATGTTCTCATATTTGTCCCTGAACCGGTTGTATGCTAAGCATACGAAAAGTTGATCACCTTTTGCGACATTTACAGAAGACTGGGGTGATCCTATTTTACTCTGCCGGAACCACGTGTCTCTGTTTCATAAATAAAGGCCTAAGCCTGCCGACTTTTAGTTGGCCGATAGTTGGGTCGGGCTGTTAATCAGTATGGAGATGTATCATGAAAGTGCGCACATTACATCGATTTGGTATCGGCCAATTCTTCATACAAATTAAAATCTGGCCCAACTATCAGCCAACTAAAGCCTTGATCACACATACCGAGCAAACTGGCGAGGCAGTGCTCTCGGCCGAGTACTCGATGAGTATGAACATTACGCCGAGTGCTCGGCCGAGCGCTCGAGTATGTGACTCGCTCACCCAACTGTCTCGACCGAGTAAACATTTTACTGTCTCGCCCGTTTACTCGGTGGACGGGCGAGACAGTAAAATGATACTTGGCCGAGAGAGTTGAGTGAGTCGTCGAGTCGTCGTCGATCTGTCTCGCCAAAAAACTTGGCCGAGCGCACTCGGCGTAATGTTCATACACACCGAGTACTCGGCCGAGAGCACTGTCTCGTCCGTTTTCTCAGTACGTGTGATCAAGGCATTAAAATCGGTAGTCTGCGCCTAGGCTAATGATGTTGTGGTTGTGTGATGTGTGTGTGATTGACATCTGTGTTTGTGCGAAGTGTTCGGTGCGGCGGCGCGCAAGCGGTGGCGCGGCGGGCGGGACTTCGCGATGCGACGACGCGCGCGCACCATGATCGGTTTGACTCATTCAGGCGCAATGCTTTGGGAGCTGGCGGTGTCTACAGAAAGAGCATTAGGCGGGTTTTAGAATTGCGCTGACCGCTCGCTGATCGTCGGCGCTGACAGATCAATATGTATGTAATTGAAGGGAACGTTCCTGAGTGACGCTGATCGCTCGGCGCTGACGCTTCATACATTTCGGCTGTCAACGCTGACGGTCAGAGTGCGTCAGCGTGATTCTAAAACCAGCCCTAGATCTTGAGGGTTTTGTCATTTGTGGTCCGCGTTGTTTTTGCACTTTCTCAGTTCAGGATACTTTCTTAATTTTTTTTATTTACAACGAGGATGCTCTTGGCTTGTATCTCACCTGATAATAGTAAGTGATGATCAGGCCGAGGGTGGAAGTGAGCTTAACCCGGAATCCTCAACCACAGAGGAACTGGCTTTCTTACCTCTAACTGCCGGAACACAACAATGCTATTTTTGAGAAATTCAACTCCAGACTGCTACATACTGTAATTAATTAGTGCCGGTTAATATTTGTGATGATGGACAGGACAGGATACATTTTCTTATGTAAACAGTCATTATTGCAAATAAAATATATGAACGTAAACCTTCCATCAAGCTCTTGACAATTGCCAATGCAAACATATAACTTGACTTATTATTCTTACAGAGGATTTTGATCAATCGTGTAATTTCTAAATGATTGAACATAAAGTAATGAATTTGAAGTTTATTTATTGACTAAGTGCATAAACGGACAACAAGTTTTAAACCTACAAGATCTGGCTCTGTCTGTGTGTCACCGCAGCTGGGGAATCGATTCAGTTCGTCAATAAATAAATAATAACACGTGATTATCATACTAAAATGGTTCATCGCTTCGTCATAACGCCAACGCTGCCGCTCGCGCGCCTGGTATTATTGGTCTAATTATTCCAAATTTAACAACCAACCGAACATTATTAACTAGATGGGGATTCGAGCTATAAAAAACTAAAAACTTTTAAAAAATCATGACGGGATAAGAAGTGGAAGTATTCTACGCAAACGAACGTTCTCAGTGCATTGAATC
The DNA here is from genome assembly GCF_004193835.3 of Ostrinia furnacalis. NCBI lineage: Eukaryota > Metazoa > Arthropoda > Insecta > Lepidoptera > Crambidae > Ostrinia > Ostrinia furnacalis. Next base: position 114,759 of record NW_021133288.1, read on the forward strand.
GAATGTGCATTGCGGAGTGTTTTATCACGAGCAACTTAACATCATGTATCATCTCAAATTGGGTTTTTCCAAATTATTGACATTCAATATAAAAAATGCTTATTTTGTTTTATGGTAACAATCCCTAAGGCCCAGAACAGACGGTGAAACGCAACTGCAACGAAACTGCAACTGCTAGTTACTTTTGAGTACGCGACTAGTTTGAAACTTTCAAACTGGTCGCGTCATGTGTGGTCTCTCAACGGACGCTATGGCAGAAACTTAGATGCAACTCAAAAGTAACTAGCATTGCAGTTTCGTTTCACCGTCTGTTCTGGGGCTAAGTCGATTGTTTTCTATCTTAAATGCCAATAATTTGGGAACACCAACACAACCACCAATATCGACGGCATTTTAATAAATTGCCCTTTTTCAGCGTACGCGACGCAATGGGAGGAGCTTCTAAACGAGCAGTTAGCCGTACTGGCGCAGTCTCGCGACCTGGTGGCCGAGTTCCGCGCCAAGATGCAGCAGGAGGAGCACATCTCACGTCGCATCCAACCGCGTCACCACTAGCGCCGACTACCAGGCAGCGAGAGATTTGTAAGCGGAAGGTGAACTGTGTATTCAAAGCTGGCAACACCAGCGGACTTAACGCCATTATGTTTTTTGTTCAACAAGCCGTGATGACAATCCTAACGTTCCTAGTTTCCGGTGAAAATTAGTAACCCGCTAAAAGTGAATTAAACAAGGCTGTTTCGAGTTAGTCGACCTGATGACAGTTGAATTCGATGTGAGTAGTTTTTTTTTGTTTGATGTTTCGCGTTATCGTTTACAAATCTCACTCTCAACCGTGATGGACTGTCGAACCGTCTGCGTTTCGGTGCCGCGTACTCGTTTGATGTATCGGGAGATAGATAGGAGACGCGTTTGTGATGTTTCGAGAATAGAATCTCTACGGAATCGTTTGTATCGCTGATCTCTGTGTACATGACGGTAGATGTGTTGTGACGTCACTGCGCCCGTTCGCAGTGACCCGGAATTTTAACGAGATCAAATCACCAGAAGTATTCAATCGAAACCGAAGAATATTCCGTAGCTGGCCTACTATTGTTTCGCTTTTTTTCTCGTAAAAATTTTCCGTACGCATGTTTTGTTTTTCATCTTTCATTTCTCTTCGTGAAACTTAATTACAATGACGTCATCGACGCAATTAGTGCCGTCGTGTTAAGGAAACGATAGACTGTTTATTGTAGGGAGTGTTAAAAGCACAAACGCGCTGATTGTGTTTATTTTGCCTGGAACGGTAGCGTCGAGCGTCCACTCGACGTCATCGGTCGTTTCGAAATCGATTCGTGTGTAAGTCAACGCTATTTGGTGCGATTATTGTTTAATTTATATAGAAACGTTATTACGTTGATTCCTTAGCCCCTAACATAAGTGACCTATTAATTTCTGAATGCATTTAACTCCGCTAAGGCCTACTTCTAAAATTGTAGATATTTGTATGGATTGGAAGTACAAAGTGGCGTCGCGAGAGCCAGTGATGTGTGTTGCATGACAGTAGTGCGTCTAGTTCGGTGCGTCAGAGTATTACATGTAATGTTGTGAAACAAATTGTTTGTCGGTTACATTTGAAATTTAGCTTGCTCCGTTTTGCGCGAATTTGGTATTCACTAAATATTCTTTTTCTGAATCGAACGTTAACATTGTATAGGATTTTTCTTAGTTATATGTGGCTCATATTCTAATGATTTTGACAATTTGTATATGTCCTCAATCCTCAGTCAATACCAGCCTCGCGCAAGCAACTTGAGCATTTATACATAAGAGTTTAAGGTTTGTTGTAATTCGGTAACATATCTTTTGCCTTACAAAGTCGCTTGTTATTACTATCGTTATACGACTCGATGTGAGATATGTAAACTCGTCCTTATTTCTATGGAGATAGGTTTGTTTTACAGCGACAACGAAATGATATCTGCCAGTGTTGAAGTTTAAAAAATTGTAATTGGAATGTTGACTGTTCAGCAAAATACAAAAAAGGTAAAATGGTATTGCAGACATCCTAGCAGATATGTAATTTTGTTGTTGGCTGTATTTTGAAAGAATATATAAATTTTTCGCACCTGGAAATGGATGGGACTGTGAGATTAAAATCGATTCCTTCCAGTATCGAGATTATGCTTGGACTCAGCTCAAAAGGATCCGAGTCTCAACTGATTTTCTCGCGCTGTGCAAGCGGGAGGTGCATCTTAGCTCGTTATCGATATTTCAGTTTGAGTGCGGCGGCCATATTTTATTTACATAGTGATTTCGGACATTGGCGTACTCTGATAATGGCACTCAAACGACCATCGACGTAGACACGGTTGTATTATAATTTTATTGTTAGTCTAACACCCTGTTAATGTAACATGTAATGTAACAAATAAATAATGCTTAGGCTTACCAGGACATCGTCAACTTTGTGTTTTGATTGTACCCCGGGCTCGAGCGAGCCGATGAGGTGTTGTGTATAGTAGCCTCTTTCCAGCGATGAACTAAATAAGACATTAAGAACATCGACGCCGCGAGCGTGCCCCGTGGCCGCGCAGGCGTCTCGGTGTAACGTAGATCAAGATTTATTTACTAGAGTAATTAATGAACATGACTGACATGAGCCGGTGAGATAAATTTCTATACACAGATTTTACTCTTACCTTTGTACTGTAATTATAATTTATTTTTACTATTATCGTCTAATAAAAAATACATTCATCTCATAAAAATCGCAAAACGTGTAACGTGTTTGTTTAATTATAAAAAACGTAAAACTACTGAAAAGACTCGTGTAACTGTAAGTTTTTTTTCAAGTCAGTACATTTAATATTTTTTCATTTATTTATTATGTTGTGATAAATCATTATATTGGAGTGTTCCGTGACGGGCGTTCGCGCTTTCTTGTTTTTCGGAGTCGTGCTAAATTTGTAATTGATTGTAATTCATTTTGTCAAGCAATAAGCGTTGTGAAAGTTGTTTTGTGGTCGACCGGTGCTAGGCGGAGGCCGTCGCTTCGAGTTGAGGGTTCGGAGCCGTCGAGAGGCGACGTTGGGCCACTCAACATACAAACCCGTTGATGCAATCGACTCGTGGCTTTCGTAAATTCCTAAGCTGTCCTGTACTCTGCCGGGGAAGCCATCTCCGGCCGGTTCTACGTATACTGTAGCTTACAAAAGAAGTTATTAGATAGTGCTTTATTAATAAATGAATAAAGAAATCGGCGCTCTGTATCAGAGTCGCTGCTTACGCCGATGTTTGATTGTACTGAACGAAATCTCTCTTTACTATATTTTTTTAATTGTATTATTGAGATGTGTCGTTTGCCGCGAGGTCGTAGGGAGCGCGGGCGAGCGAGCCCGCGCGTTACGTCTAGTTGAAATGCTTTATTATAATAAACATATTTTAACATCGCACATTATAATAAATTAATCGAAATTGATTCCTTTGTTTTATTTCACTAACATTCTCTATAAAGAGTTAGAGGGAAATTTAATAAAAAACGTGTATACAAGGATGGTAAATAAATGTATTATATACAAAGTTTGTACATTGGTACCTTGGAGGAGCTTATAGGCAAAAATAAAATAGGACAACAAAAATGGAAGACAAGACTACAATACAAACATATGATCGACAAGGTGGGCTTTTGAATCACAAACATACCACCATAACGAAGACTACAACATTGTGCATTTTTATTTGTGCCAATCGTCTAAAAGTAGGCGAATGTTTGTCGACTTTGAACGAAAATAAAAATGATAGCATAATATATTTATCGGCTGTTATCAATATGCGACTTATTTCACAAGTGAATGATATTACGTCATTTACATAGAATCATATGACCGAGAATAAGTACTAAAAATAATTTCAATATCACAGTAAACTTCTCATGACGTCACAAAATAAATAAAGTTAGGTAGGTACTCAATAACTTTACAAATCAATTAACTAACTAACATATTAATGAAACGCAGTGTCTTTGGTACTTAATTTAAAAGGACACATTGAATGAAAATACCAAGTTCGTATGATACAAAATTTTGCGGTAAATGCATCTAAATTATTACATAGTTAATACCTTAGTAGGGCAAGCAAATTTTATATAAAAATACACTTTTTGAATAAATTAATTTGATTTGTTAATAAATTATCCCATGTAGGAATTAAATAACTTATAGCCCATATAATAAAACAATTATTTAGTTAGCTAACAAACGAATAGTGTCATATTGTGATGATTTTTATGAATTTATGATACACCAAATACAAGCTAAGTTCTTTCAATAATTTATAAGTACACACATAACATAGGCCTGCCTGCAAACCTATTGTATAATTTAAACCACTGGAAGTATTTACAAATACATCTAAGAGAGCCCAATGAAATCGCACGACAATGTGACATTAAAACATAACTTCAACATAAATTAGGCAAGGAACATGCTTCGCGTCCCAACGCAATGTCTTTACTTTCAACTGCTTTTGAGGGTATGTTACTCCTCACTAAGCAGCATCATCATGAGGTGAGATAGAGAACAGTTAAAATGTGGATGAAAGTGTAAAATGTTACAGTTCTCATGTAAAGGCAGTAGTTTTTTAAAGTTTGTATGGATGAAGAGTAACTTCAAAGACAGTTTAAAATGAGGTGTCTCTTTTTAATCTAGGAAAAGTAATTGACGTTTCATTGTTGGAATGATTTTTGTAAAATCCAATAGTCGTTTTTGTTTAAAAAAGATGTAATAAAGGACGGTGGTATTTATCTACGGAGTAATACTACAATGTCATAATTATTATTACTCTAGAAGTAATCTCAAAAGCAGAGTTCGGTATTTTGTTTTCATTTAATTAGGAAAGTCTAAGCCCGTATTCACAAACGTAGCTTGCTTAAGTGAAGCAGCAAATCTAAATCAAACGCACAGCGTTTAATTGAACTCTGTGATTGGTTCGTGTGTCACCCTGTGCCACGCGCACTGTGAGACCTCATAGCAATGTTTGTGAATACGGGTGTTATTGTTTTTGACTACCTAAAATTAATGAATAGGTAAATAATAATTAATGAACCGAGCTCTTTACACTCAAGTAAACATTAAAAAGCAACCATAGGAAGTTCAATATAATACTAAAACCTCACTACTGAAAAGTGAGCGTTGCTTAAACCTTTAAACTAGGAACTCAGTCAGCTGGTCATAGTACGTCCTCTTCGAAGTCGTCTCCAGTGAGGATGTGAGGCTCCCCAATGGCTGGCACCATGTGAGAGAACTCGCTCGTTGCCCACAGGTATAGGTTCAGAGTGCGCTCTGTACATTGAGCTATGAACCTGGAAAGAATAAACCAAGGTTACGTTTAGACTAAAGCCCGGTCCGTGAGCGCGTAGAATTTTGTCCAATGACCCCTAGCTACCCATCCTTATCGCTCGCGCGTAATTATATTGCTGTCGCGACTGTGCAACGGGCGCCCGCAGTGAGTGTGCGAGCGCGACAGCAACATAATTACGCGCGAGCGATAAGGATGGGTAGCTTGGGGTCATTGGACAAAATTCTACGTGCTCACGGACCAGACTATAGCAGTAAAACTTGTAGAAACTAATGTAAATAGCTCTGGAAAGCCAACTTCTGGAAGATTTACGTAATGGTGACAGCTGGCGGAAGTCAACTTTTGCAAGTTTTATTGCTAGTTACCTAATTCAGTTGGATGTTTTCTCCATAGTATGTGTATTCACAACGACATAATTTTTGTATGTATTTACCAAGTAATAAATAAATATTGCAAAGTGCAAATAGTCGGCATAAGTAAATGAAAGCATATTTCTTGACTTTATGTATCTGCATATCAAATCAAAATCAATTTGCAATTGCAATTAGTCTTAGCAGCACATGGAAGCCAACAATATTATTTTTTCTTATCATGACGGACGATAGATAAGGTTAATATCAGAGTAAATACAAATGAGTAGGTCATCTTCATAGAAACGCACCGAGCGCGGTTTGTGTGTGTGAGCGCGCCAATACGTATGCGGCGCGCTCACATACAAACCGCGCTCGGTTACGATGGTAAGTGATGATCACACCTGATGAGGTGAGATACAGGCGAAGAGCTTCCTCGTTGTGGATAAAACAATGACATGTCCTTTTTATTCAAATAAGTTGGTAGAGTGCAGCGTCGGACTGGCCATACAGTCGGGGTGGCATTTGCCAGCCGGGCCCCAGCCTGTGCGGGCCCCCCACGGGCCTGGGTTGCGGGGCATGCGGCAACCGTTGCCCGCGTGCATGTCTCGGAAACTATGCGTCGTACAAAAAAATTGTACAGTCATAATNAGTGGTGTAGTAGAAACTAATCGAGTATAGTTTGGATATGACTTTTTTTACTGAGCTCTTCCAAACTATACACGATCAGTACGCAAAATTCGTGTATAGTTTGGAGTCACAGATTTACAAACGGGCACTACAAAATATACACGAGCAGTTTCCTATGGGTGCGTTCTGGCCATGTATAGAACGGAAAGACGCTGCAGTCGCAGCTTGAAGCTGCCGACACTAACTGCTTCAAGCTGTCCGTGTATAGCAGGCCTTAGTCCAATAGTCCAATAGGAATATGCAAGGTTTTTTTATTTCTCACATTTCAGTAACCTTGGCATTATCAAATCAATCAGTGCTTTCCTTTAACAAAAATTTCAAAAAATACGTAAGATATAGACGTTAGAGATCTCATGACGTCATTGGTCATGTTAGAACGACACGCAGAGTCCCATACAAATTACTACGAGCGGGTGACATTTGACGTCACGCTCAGCTATTTCCATACAAAGTTTAAACACTTGTAACTTTTTTGTTTCCAGTCCGATTTCAATACTAGTTTTAGAAAAATTCTATGATTTAACTAGTGTTTATTTAGACATAATTTATTAACATTTAAAATCGATGCATATTCCCTATTGTGATAAAGACGTGTTGTGGACTTTTTGGCTACTTTGGGTGTCACGAACTTTTTGACGCTGACTGTACATACGAAAGCAAAACAAGGTACACACTGTGGCATCTTATGTAGTTAAAATAGGTACTATTTTGCAAAAAAAACATGTAAAGCCTGATAAGCATTTTTATTACTTACCTGTCCATTTATTAAACCTTTTTTGATGGATAAGACTACAAAGTATCAATTAATGAAGTACAACGACCTGTAAATATGACAAAAAGCTTTTGGTTGCCAATTTGTATCGGGAAGTTCAGTTTAAGATTAAGTATTGGTTCCATAATTATTATGGCTGGTGTTTAAGATCAAAATGAATTTTAAAAAGCTTTAATTTATTCATATTCATGTTTTTAGCAATCAATTACAACTCTTGTACTGTATAATGTTTCGTTCGTTTCAGTCAAATGATGTCCACTGCTGGAAGGCCTCCGGTCTCCCCCAAGGATTTACTATTAGTAGATAATATTATCAGAACGTGGAAACGTGGCCCCTCACTATAGGCCTTATACAGAAGCTCAAAGTTGCACAGCGTGTTATGAAGAGGGCTATGCTCGGTGTTTCTTTACGAGATCGAATCAGAAATGAGGAGATCCGTAAACGAACTAAAGTCGCTGACATAGCCCGACGGATCAGCAAGCTGAAGTGGCAGTGGGCAGGGCACATAGTACGCAGAACTGACGGCCGATGGGGCAGCAAGGTTCTGGAATGGAGGCCACGTACCGGAAAACGCAGCGTGGGACGTCCACCCACAAGGTGGACCGACGACCTGATAAAGGTAGCAGGAAGGCGCTGGATGCAGGCCGCTACCAACCGTGCGATGTGGAAGTCATTGGGGGAGGCCTATGTTCAGCAGTGGACGTCCTGTGGCTGAAATGATGATGATGATTATCAGATCGGGTTTCAGAGCTTTTTCGTTACTACACATATTGAAATAACTGTGGTCAATAAATAGTCAATTAATGGTACAAGTAGTGTCATAGGATCAATACACATTTGTTAGAGATTCGGGTATTGACAGTTCATAAGAATCCGAAAATTGTGACAACTGACCGGTGGTGTCATCTAAATAATCGTATCTTTTTTACTACCTATAGAATTTGTACCGTATCTTTTTAACCTGCTTACTTAATTTTTTCAAGACTTTCTTAACTTATAGTAAGTTGAGTACTGTATCATTATCAGAATTCATATTTTTCAGACTTCACTACTAATTTAAGTACAAACAATAGCAACAACATGTGTGCCAGTTACGAAACCCGAAGATTTCGCAACGATCCCTAAAAAAGCTCGAACAAACGTATGTGTTTTAATAATGCTGGCCAACAATAGAAGCATCTATCATACGTCTGCGTATCATAGGTATTGTAAGTACCAATCAGCGGTATAATGAATGAGTGATGCTTCATGCGAGAGGGAACAAGTAATGATATTCGTAGATTTGTTTTTATTTAGTCAAGAGTTGTTTTTTTTTATATGAGTCTTTCGTCAGCTGGAATCACTTTTAACTTAGTTCATTATCGACGGCAGACTCCACATGGGAAAGTACACACCCCGTAGGGGTATTTCAAAACTGAGATATTGAGATTTAAGACCTTGAAAATAATGTGGATTTAAAGCTTTTTAAGTCATGAATGCATAAGAAAATTATTAAAATCAAAATCAAAAATATTTTATTCAATTGAGACCACTGGTGGCACTTATCAATTTCATAGACATAATATTTGAAAAATAATTTTTTATCATCGTTGATCATTATTTTAGCCTAGGAACGTCCCCAGTGCTGGACAAAAGCCTCCCCAATAAAAATTTCGTTTTGAGTTTCGTTACATGCACCTACTTAAGATATTTTTCGTAAATGTTAATGACACGTAATTTAAAGTAAAGCACATTATAACAACTTCACGCAGTACATACTTATACATCAAAAACCAATTACCCCTTTATTTTTTGTCAAAACCACATGAGCTTATGGTCACAGCCGCATAGTTGGTAGCTTCATAAAATGATAATCATTTGTATCATCACGGAAGCGCAATATTGTATATCAGAGCCACAGTAAAAATATACTGAGTAGTATTATATTAAATAAACCTCTACCATATTTAAAGTTAATTATTTTTCAAATTTAAATATATAATTATTTACAAGTGCCTTCAGATCTAAAAAAACAGCAGGTCCTATGTGGCGTCTATTACCGTTTTTTTTACAGATACTTATAATTTTTTTTTAAATCTATGTAAGTATATTATTTTTCCTATAGTCCTTCAATTTGGCGAAATCTCATTAAATTTTGATTTGTGGCTCCTTCTTCTTCTTCCTCGGTCCCTCACTGATGACGATCGCGACCACAGATAGTGTTCCTCTACAGAAGTGGAAGAGAGCGTGGCTCCTTAAAATTGCAGAAATGTTTAAATGAATATTCGTTAAATTCATTTCCTTGGTAAAGACCTAATAGTTAATTACCTACCGTATTATTTTATTAACTATTCTGTATTATAACTATATAACTATTTGCTCATACGCATGATTAACTAATGGTTTATTTCGATCGTGACAAAGTAATGACCGCGCGCATCTTATAACCTTATAGTTGATTAAAATATCTTATAATTCAAGATCTATATTAAGATACGTTTTAATTGCTGTTTAATTATATTTGTTGATTCAAATCAATCATCTTGATTCGATATGCATTCCGTTTGACGGTAAATATACATGATAACGTCAATAAAGATGCTGATTGGAATCATCAATAAAATGCATTATCTTTTTATTGCTATGCATAAACCTAGTGGTTTACCTACAATAAAATTGAGTCTATAAAACAAGTATTGTTTACATTATACATAATTATATTATTTACATTATACATCATTATTATGCAGGTGATATAATAAAATATGGTAATAGGACAAAATCTGCAATCAAAAACTTTTGTTTCTAATTTCACCTTTAAAAAATTAAGAAGGCTTTCAGCATCAGCCTTTAGCTGAAATCATGAAAACTGATTAGCTAAACCTTTTCATGTCTCCCGTTAAGTTTTTTAAGCGATAACAGGTAAAATGCCTTTTCTATTCCAAAAAAAAAACAGTATCTTCCATGGTGTAGGTAAAATTTTATTCTTAAAAACCAATATTAAATTTTCACTTTGTTTACATTCCTTGGAGGTTGCAATCAACCCCTGAGGTTCAATATACACTTTTGTGTATAACTGGTAGTTATACAGTAAACATACATAAGGCTGCCTCTCTGTGGCATAAACCCGTCCCCAGACAAAAGGCGTCCGTACAAATTACATCTGATTGTAGAAGCGTCATCGACTCCACCAGGTCTGTACTGTTGTTATGAAGAAGACTGATGGTTGTAATCATTTAGATGATGTGGGTGATGGAAGGTAGCTAACTATTGTAAGAATCAATATACAGGATGTGTATGTGAGGTATATTTGGTGGCGAAGTGACGACATAAAGGTAGCAGGAAGGCGCTGGACGCAGGCCGCTACTAACCAGGCAACATGGAAAGCATTGGGGGAGATCTATGTTCAGCAGTGGACGTCTTATGACTGAGATGATGATGAAGATGTAGTGGTGCAATAAATAAATAGCGAAGGCTATAAAGCAAGGATGTAGAGCTCAAGAGCGACGAGAGAGATGATGTCTAATTTTAGGACAATATCCGTTTCCGTCTCCGTTTCAATGGATCCGCCAGACACCGTCGGGTTTTAGTGGGTAGGCCCTCATGGCGGGGAGAGTCCTGCATAACCCACTGACCGTCCCCATCGGCCAGTGGGTATGCGCTAAAGATTTTCCGACGCAAAAAAAAGGATATATTCGATTCCTGAAACGCTATATTACCTGTTTTATGAATGTTTTCTAAGACACTGATGTATAGAGCGTTGGTGGAAGCGTTTTCCGTCAATTCCATGCTTTGATATGATAAATGGATCATCGTTGAACTTTGAAACTTTGTAAACTTTTGAAAAAAAGGCTGCCTATAGTGACCTGAGTTTCTTGCGCTGCTTCTTCTCGGCACTGGCCCATTTATTGTCCCGATGCAGTGGTAGGGTTAAAGTAATACTAGGACGTGTAAAAGCGCTTCTTAAAAGCCTACTTGCAAAAAATAACGAGATTTTTTAACCAAAAAGTTTAGGTTTGTGCAGCCCCATTTTTTCTACGTTACCCAAACCGCCCGAGTCGAAATTAATTCAAACTTAACACCTAGTCACGACTCTGTAGCAACGTTAATCAACGAAAGTCATCAGCAAGTAATTCGCGTCCCATTTATTTCTCATTTACTACCCGCAGATTCTATCTCAGGCAACACCCGTAGTTATAAACGGAACTCTGATTTGGTGATGAGCTGCAACTTGACGCGAAAATAAAGTAAATTTTTTATTGAAATTACTTTGATTTGACACGAGTGAGATGACTGATGGGGCTCGAAGTCGAAAATGTATAATTTGTAAGACCAGACTTCTAACAAAAGGAGAGTCCCTACCTCAAAATCATGGTTAAACAAAGTCTCTTTTTACTATCATTCTAAGCTCTATCTACCTATCTGATCAAGTCTAAGGGCTCTTTCAAATTAGTTTTAATCGGTACATCAGCGTTTGCAGGATCGCACACGGAAAATTGTATAACTACTGCATTGCAATCAGTGTAAAGACTAGGTGCTAACAGATATGACAATTACAAAATGCTTTTTCTCCAATCGTGTGGGCAACATCAATGCCTAAAATAGTACGACACACTTAACGCGACGTTTATTAATGAGTTAAATAATGGACTCACGGCTTGACGTTTCGGCTGCGATGCTGCAGCCGTGGTCACAAGCAGACTGCTTCCGTGACCCGTGTCTTACTATTTTAGTTGAAATGGAACGCAAAAGTTTAAAATCTAACATCAATGTCTGTACTGTGTGTGACTAAATTGAGTCTGGTTTTGTAATATGGGTACGAGCTACTGAGATACTTCTGTCATCTCGTTAGACGGCTAATGTAGTGTTTCACAATCATAATAACATAGTGTAAGTGCAATATGAGAAAAATAATATTATTTGTATTAGACTAGCTTTCCGCCCGCGGCTTCGCCCGTGTGAAATTTTGTCTGTCACAAAAAACCTATCGCGCGCGTCCCTGTTTAAAAACCGGGATAAAAACTATCCTATGTCCTTTCCCGGGACCCAACCCAAACTATCTCTATGCTAAATTTCATCAAAATAGGTTCAGTGGTTTAGGCGTAAAAGCGAGACAGACAGACAGTTGCTTTCGCATTTATAATATTAAGTATAGAATAATCTCAATTACATATTTACTTAAATTGGAAATATTTTATAACAGTGAGAATAACGAGGAATACATGTTATAATGAGTAATTTGTATGTTTATTATCATCAATAGTGCACATTTATTTATGCAAGTAAACATTTTAATGTAGGTTCATACTTACACATAAATGTAACACGTGTAGAAGGAAGTATCTAGCAGAATTACAAAACCATAGAGCATTCTGTTTGATGATTAGAAAATATTCAATAATAGTTTTTCTAAAATTACGGAAAATTAGAAAATATAAGTAAAAGCGAAAACCCATTCACTGATTAATCAAGACAACCGGGATAACCAGGAAAGCATTGGGGGAGGCCTATGTTCAGCAGTGGACGTCCTATGACTGAGATGATGATGATGATTAATCAAGAAATCTCGAACACCTACAAACTTGAAATTTGGCTTTCCTTATAAGGTGTAGACATCCGCTAAAAACAGATTTTACGAGACCCACCCATAAAATAGAGGTTAGAACTACTATACACTAGTACTACACTAACTTAATTTCGAACTTCTCCTATGTTCTTCTGATTAATTTCGTTGCGGGTCCAATGATAGTTTAACTTTCTCCCGGGAAAAACTTGACCTTCACTGGTTGGGTTTTTATGGTGGTCAAGCTGTAGATCCTGGCTACACAGGAGTTGCATTGGTGGGAGCGAGAGGTGGGAATAGTCCCGTAGTACTACACTAATAATACCTTAAAACATCATGATGAAATTCAAGCTTTCAGATTCAGTCCACAAGTTCATAATCTACCCACTTAATCATTAAATAAATAGAGGTAGCGCATTTTCTTACATAACTTTTCAATTCCTATCATTGGAGGTCCGAAAATATTTCTCATACAATTTGATACCATAATGATCATCTATCATATCATCATATCATATCATATACAGGGTGTCCCGTAATGTAACGTCAAGCCGGAACTGGGTGTTGAGGCAAGTTGTGCTGGTTATCAGAAAAATATAAAAAAAAATCTATGTGNGCAGGAACATCACTATACATGGACTCCCAGCAATAAAGTACGGTAATGCCTCGTACAGATTTTATCCGCAAAAATTATGGAACTTGATAGGTTTTAGACCATGCCACGCACCAAAACGTCCGAAAGTTGTAATAGTATTATAGAATAAACGGTAAAAGACTTATTTATTTAATTTTTCAATGCTTAAGTGTCCATTAGAATGAAAGGGTGCTTAATGTATTAAAAAAAATAGAAAATAATTATGATGGGTTAATGTTTTTGGGCGGTTTTTAGGCGGTTTCTGACAATGTCCTTGGCATAATATATTACATAAATTACTGTAAAACAGATATGGGTCTCTATCATTGAGCCTACACATATGATGACTATATCATCTCTTCCAATATTACTAGTCAATGTGTCTAAACTTGGTAGAATATCACAGCTTCTTGCTTGCGGCTTGATTAAACTTGAAATTTTGTATAAGTCATTCCATTTTCCTTTTCGGGAATCGAGCAATTTTATAGCAAATCCGCGTAGATATTGGTCTCCAAAAATATGTATGCTTTTCTTGCATTGCAAAGTACTATTTTCTTTCACCAATACATCATCTTCACTGGCTGACGCTTCCTTGATAAGTTTTTCCGGTAATTCCAATTCCAATTCCTGATCTTTCCCGGCTTCTGAGGATTGAAGACTGGGAAGCAGGGCAGGTACCATTTCTTGTCATTGTCGCTATTGACGGGCGCGAGTTCTGCGTAACCTTTCTCCACCAGGGCCTCCATTTGCTCGATGACCTTGCCCTTGACCTCTGGGTCCTTTTCTATCTTCTTTTCGGTGGCTTCCAGCCTCCTGAGGGCGTAGTCTCCGTTCTCAGGCATCTTGATATCTTCGTTTTTCCATAATAATCCGGTTTGGAAGCGTCCGTCCATTAACCGTGTGGTTTTCTCTTTCAGTATTTTCAGTGCTCGGGCTTCGGGGTCGTTGAGAGGCAGCTTAGGGGCAATCGTCAAGGCCTCCAACGAGAAGAAGTGCTTGAGGTCCATGTTGAGGCGTTCCTCGCTCTCAATCTCTTGTGTAAAGTGCACTCTGTGCCCGACGGTGCGACTGCACGCGCCGTGCAGCACCCAGCCGAGCGGTGTAAGCGAAGCGATAGGTTGGTGTCGCTTACCGATTCTCTGCTCCTGTGCGACGAGCAGGTGCCAGTTGTCCTGGTCGATCAATATTTGCGGCCGCGCACTATGTAGCACTACACTTTCTTGTATATCACTTAGATGTTCACATCTCACTATGTCTTCGATTTTGACACTTTGTGGCGACAGCTTAATATTCTGGATGGTGCGCGCTCGTATGCGGTGCTGCTTGCCCTGCCCGGATCGGTTGAGTGTGATGTTGAGCCTCCGGGACGCGGAGGTATCCACCCGCGCACTCCCGATGGCCTCGATGTGTAGAGGCTCCCGCGGTCCGCGCAGGCCGGCTTGCTGCGCGAGATCTTCGTCAATAAGTGTCACCGTAGACCCGTCGTCGAGTAGTGCGTGCGTATCTATTCTCTTGCGCGGGCTACGTATCTGCACAGGCACTATTTTCAGGAAGGCTTGCGTGCCCTTCCCTGTCCACGTCGAACCTACCACTTCACTTTGCTCCTCACTCCTCTTGGAGTAGTGGAGCGTTCTATGATGCACATTTTCACACCCTTCTATGTTGCACTTGATCACTTTGCAGTTATGTCCACGCGCGCNATCTATATTTTTTTATTTCCATGCTGGTATTAATTATTAGTGATTTGGAATGCATTTTTTCTATAATATGAATATTACAAACATATTAAAACTTCTAATAGTTTAGAGCAAGTTTAATACTATACTTATAAAGGACTAAATGGAGCATAATGACAACAATTTTTCGTTCAAAAGGATTACGAAAAATTGTATATTATTTTTATTCCTCAAATCTACCAACTCACTAAATGGACGAGATCTGGCGTATCGACCCTACTTACCTCATCATTATTCCTAATTAATGTCATTGAAGTCAATAGACTATAAAAAATATCCGGAACTTAAAGTTGACCTAAAAGTTTATTATTAGATTTTTTACTTATATTCGGTTGTCAAACGAAATCTTAGTCTGTTATGAAAAAACATAAGTAGATAGGTAGTACCTACCTATTGACTAAACTTATCCTTCTACTTTCAACTTGCTATTTAAACGTTAATTTAGTTTTAAACTATTGAAAATAGTAACAAAAGTAATAATTAACGCTTAAATATATTAAAAAATATTTTCAGGGGTTGCAAAGTACAAAATATTTAAAGACGCTCGAAATCCTGACAATGTTATATTTTAACAACTGCTAAAACACATATTAAAATATGATTATACGAATGTAATAGCTGGATAACTCCAAATATCTAAACTCTTGACAGTGTGCATAACTAGACAACTGCACATATCATGGATGTGTTTAGTACTCAGAGGGGATCATAACTTGATAACTGTTTTTGTCAAATTAAAAACGAAAATCCATAAATGTGTAAGTCGAAATATTAACAAATACATGTTCTGACATACATTGATAAATCGAAATATAAATGTTTGTATGAATAATATTAATTGGATATATCGTTATGTCAAATATTTATTGCCTAAATTGGAGATATTTACTTGTGAACAAGAGCTGTACTTCAAGTATTTTTGGGTATTTCGAGTTGAGTTTTTTATATCAGAAGGGTATAAGGTAGAGGAAACGTTTAAGCTAATAAAAAAAAAAGTGCATGTCGAGATGTCAAGTTATTCCCGCGCGGTACGGATTTTTTCCTTTAATCTGACGTTTGGGCTAAGTTATATCATTTTACACCAAGTAATTAACCAAATTATTAATTGCGATTTTCAAATGTTTTTGATCTAAGTAACTTATAACATTTTACACATGTACAAAACTTTTGTGGTTAATGGTATAAGTCTAATTGAATCATTATACACAAAATAAATAATCTTTTGTCTTTTACTTTTTGTGCTATAAATTAAGTTACATTCTTTTTCACCAACCAACAATACACAGTTTTTTTTGTGTATATTAATATGAGTCATCTTATATTGTTAATCACAAATTCAATCTGAACAACTTCAATCGTGTAAAAAGTAGTAACACGAGTCATACCTCTTNATAAATAGATTGTGTAACACATTCTACACCTTCAGTGAGACGGAACTAATTATTAAGTATGATATAGATCTAGAGCCAGTCATCTGAAATGATCCTTTACTGTCGAGGGATTGAGACTTGAGACATGCCTTCGCGCTTTACTTTTTATACTAAGTATGTTAGGGCAGGTGCATACTGATACGGATGTCCGGTATAAAAATTTAGTGTTTCAAAATTTGAATAAGTTCACTGTCTATGGTTTTGTGGGATTACTAATGTTTGGCCAAAAAACGTTTCCCAAATTATCACATCGCAAACAACGTTTCGCAAATTTTCATTTGGCAAATTCTCATTTGGCAAAAAAACTTATTGCAAACTTTTAATTCGCAAATGTCGTTTTTGGCATATTATTGTTTAGCAAATTATTGTTTGGCAAAGTATGTTTTGCCAAATGTTTCATTTGGAAAAAATATTTCACGATAAACTATTTACAAAACAATTTGATTGGTGCATAGAATGGAATACAAATTAGCTTGTGGTTATTATTTTGTTTAGTGGGTAGTTAATATAATTTTTTTACTAAATAAATTTTCACATTTCATTTTTTTAATCGAAATTTCCAAATGATTCATTAACAATAAAGATGATTCTGGCGCTCGGCGGCCGCTGCCGCGGCACGCTTCGCTCGCCTTCGCGCATTAAGGGTCACTGTTCTAACCTAACCTAACCTACTATTTTCTACAATACCTACTTTTTGCAACCATACTATTTTCTGCAATCTCTCTGTTTTACATAAAATTATTGTGAAAACCATGACCATGTGCCTTATGCTTTGATTTGTGGGTAACGGTGGGTACTCGTAAGTATGTGAAGTGTCAATTTGACCAAGCAAATTATTTGGGATATAATATTTGGCAAAATAAAACATTTGCTATATAAACATTTGCCAAGTAAAATTTGGCCAAATGTTAATTTGACCAAATGAATTAGTTGCGAAAAGTACAGTTGCTAAAAGTTTATTTGGGAAATGAAACTTTGGCGATAAGTTGTTTGCGAAGTGAAATTTGGCGAAAAGTAATTTGGCCAAACGGAAGGATACCGGTTTTGTGCTATGGTGGTCTAAGAATAAGATACTGGTCGTGAGTTCAAATCCCTTCTAGGCAGTCGATTATTCAAGTTAATCCAGCAACTTGGTCCGTGGACCAAGCTAAAAGTGGGCCAAGTGGCCAGTGGTCACTGGAAGACTCTTTTTATATTTATAAAAGCAAAAAAAATGTAATGGTTACATATTTATTTACAGAATTTGAGCAGTTGAGAAAAAATATTTTTAATTTCCGTAACCTATTTAGTAAATACGGTCTCTAAAAGGGCTTTTTGAACACTTAAAATCTGTCTCCCAGTGAACATTTAGGCCAAACATAAATTACAGACTTCATTTAGGGACTTAAATATCTTACTAATTAAGCCCTGAATTAAACATCATGGAAGGTTTTCACTTTCGTACGCAATAAGATTAGCAAAACAAATTATTTATTGTTAAAATAACCTGGTCAACATTTTTATTCCTATAAATGTCTGACATTCGAACCGTACCCAGCAAAACTAATTCTTCGTTGTTAACAAAAGATAGTCAAAATGTTTGTTTCTAAAAGGCTAGGGAATAAAGTTCAAAATATGCTGGTAACCATATTCCCTAGTCTGCCTTATTAAGGGCTGAATACCATTTTTAATGGCAAGCATTTAAACCCTTTAATGTGCACTCAGCCCAACACTAATAAGCTGCGAAGCGCACGCGCATTCCTGCTATAATCTTCACGCCATTTCCAAGATGGCCGACGGAACACCTATCTATTGATAGTCCATAGACCTATATAAGCATAGACTGAATCAAAAATTCACAGACAATGGTCGACGAACAAAATTGCAAGTCGCATTATTCATGGCTGATGATGGTCGCGGGAAGCACCTAGTCATTATAGAAATCCTTGGGGGAGGCTTTTGTCCAGCAGTGGACATCATTTAGGTGAATTGAACGTTTTGTGAAAATAAAGTAGAAATGTAGGTATGTGTAATTTTTTCGAACAAAAGACAATTACAATTTCGAATTTTCAAATGACGACAATGAATCGCGCCGGCACAAAAATTAATAGCTGAATTAGTGACTGTACCTATACTTAGGTACTACATAAGTACTTATAAATATTAAACCATTGATTTTAATTGGATCCATCGTTTACTATAAGGCTCTCCCAAATTGCATAAAACCTTAACACTTATTCTTTTAATTGAAGTATTTTTCATTAACGCACCGTCTAAACATAACTAGACTCTACATTTTTTCTGTTGCAATCCTATATTAACTCCAGCGCACAAAAATGGCATGCTATGGTATTCTTTACATAATTTATTTAATTACACATAGCTATGTATCTTGAGAGTTACATAGAGGTATAGATTGTTTATTTTATATAGCAACTAATCAATACATACCATCGTAATAAAATTATCTAGAATATTTCTAATGTTTAACTGTTTAATAACAATAAATGAAAATTATCACGTTGTAAATGTCAAGATTCCATAATCATATCTATTATGTATCATCGTGTAGTAGTTATGTATAAAACATATCAGTGTAGGGAAAATAATATTATTATGTTGCAGGTATTTTCTGGTCCTCAAAGTAACAAATAACAATCTATGTAGGTAATTTTTTAAGATAAAATACACTTTTTCATTAAAAATCTTTGCCAAACAAAAATTTGCTTGAAGTGCAATTTGTTTAAAAATTTTAATAATTTCAAAATTCTAATTTCTTAAGGTTCAATTCCCACTTAAGGCAATGAGATTTTTTCAAGTTATTAAAAATATACTTTGTAAGTATTTGAACCGACTTTTCTAGGATTTTTTTTGCATATAATGTTACTTCAGAAGTTCATGATTGATATCTTATATGCAGTTTTTAATCGCCACTGTCAAGTCCATAGTTTTATTTATTCCTAGAAAAACAATATGTTTAATAAACTGACATTTCACGCCTTATACATCGAAGACAAAACAACCAAAAAGACCTTGAGATCATAACCGTGAAGACGATCAAGCCAAATTAAAGTACACAGACGAACCCGCGGGCTATATCAAGTGCATAATTAGTGAATAGTATGAGGTCATTGTGCAATGATTATTTATTGAATGATTGTGTGTATTGTTTACTAATTACTGGTGGAATAGCATTCTCATTGATCATGAGTGTAATCAAGTTTAATATAAGTGTTGTTAAGGCAATAACGAGCTTTTGCCTAAGGCTTTTTAGTATATTTGTAGCAAAATGCTTCGTCATTATTATCAAGATTTCCGTTTACTGCTGGAAGTGAATTTCCGCCAGTAGAGGCAAAACTTTTTTGAAGAAAGTACTTTTTTCTAAATAATTTGGGGCTTTTTTCTGTACTGAATGGATTTTGAGGTGGAATTGTGTAAAGTAATCGTAATCATTTGACAGTTCATAACGTACGATAAAGTCAGTTATACAAAGCGTTTGACAGAATAATCGTACGTTATGAACTGTCAAATGATAACGATTGCTTTATAGTTCCAAAACACTGAACTGTCCTATCCATGACATTGATAGTGGGGCGCCACCGTCAATACCGGATTGCTGGTTCCGATTTTTGCCATGTTGGAAACCATATAGTTGAACGATGGTAGCGCCCCCCTGTCATTGAGTTTGGTGGGACAGTTCAGCGTGGGTCATCTATACACAATTCCACCTCAGAATCACTTCTGAAAATTTGGTCCCTTCAGGATACAAACAAAACAACATTTTGAATCTCCATTATAAGTTGTTTGATGCCTAAATCAGATGATAATTTTAGAGTCAAAAAAATCAAATTGCCAATAATTGACCCCTCACCATTAATTCAAAGGTCAACACATTCTAGTGCCAAATTTCAAGCCAATCCATCAATAATTTTCTGATGATATTGATTGAGACAGACAGACTCATGTATGTGGGTAATTGTTAGTATACCGTTTATAAAATTATGACGAACTTTTTCCCAGGAATTACTTACCTGTTAAAAAGGTATTTTGTTAACAATAAATTAAGAACTTACCTTGATGTTCTTGCAAATTACTTCTTAACGATTATCACCAAAAGTGAATTTCATGATCTGGCGGGAACATTCTGCAACAAAAATGAATGAAAAATCTTTCAATTGATTCAAATTCTCCATTTTTTTTTCAAAGGTAGAGAAGAGAAATGGGGACAGTAGCGAACAACTCTTGTGTCAAATCAATAAATATTGATACATTAAGAGTATAAAGAGGGTGAACGCTATTAGCCTATTAATTTCGAAACCAGTGTTTCTATATTTGTCTTTGTATAGGATAAGTCGAAAATAAAATTTTAAAATCAAATAATTTGGTTGATACTTTTCAGAAATAGGTCACAGTGATGATTGCAACTAATTCGTTTATTGTCGTCTAGATCATAATAATTATCTTTATGCAAATCCTTTTAAAACCATTTTACGAATATAAAATTCTTGTTTCGTGTTTCAATAATAACTATCAGCTGTTAATATCTTGTTATGTCAAACTATTACGTAAGAGCTTAAAAATAATTAAGTTGTAATAAATTAATTTTTCTGCCACTTGGTTTTAGCAATTCTGCGAGCTATGTCGGTCACTTTGGTTCTCCTGCGGATCTCCTCATTTCTGCTCAGGTCGCGGGAAGAGCCTGGATGCAGGCAGCGCAGGACCGTGCATTGTGGAAAACCTTGGAGGAGGCCTTTGTCCAGCAGTGGACGTCATTTGGCTGAAACGAAATTAATTTTTCAAATAAAATGAAAAGTTTCAGGAGTTTTGTCATTTCAACCTAATGCTGTCCACTGCTGGACAAAGATTTCCTCTGCGTTTCCCGCATCCAGGTGCTTCCCGCGAACTTCACTAGATCGTCGGTCCACCTAATAGGAGTCTTGCCTAAATTCATTTTTCGGTCCGTGATCGCCACTCAAGAACTTTACATGTCTACTATACTTACTATAATACTTTTTTCCTTCCATTATTAGCAGGTTTTGTGGGGTTGAGTTTCTCGGCTGACAAGCGGGGTGATGGGCTCCAAATAACAACACCTTGTGTGATGCAAAAATGGGGTACTTTATTGGAAAGTACGGCAGCAGGTACAAAAATAAGGTGCGGGCGTCTCCCGTCCGTAGACCAATTCCCGCAAGGACGTTGGACACAGACGCGGGAGAATCGCTGGCAATTTGTAATTAGGCGTTCGGAAGTCCCAATCTGTGATTCCCCGAAAGAACGTCACAGTCGGATGCAACCTTGGCTTATTACTTACGCCTCACCAAACTTACATATTCAACATAATCGTCGGAAGGTCTTTAAGGGAAAAAAAATCTGGACACCGCGGTGTAGAAATCGACTCTCAATGTGCTAGTGTCATCTAGCGGCGAGCGGCGCAAACATTTCCTAGACTGAATAGATCTTGCAATAAGCACGGTGATCCGCGGTGGCTTGGTAATGCAGGCGAACACCACGAGATGGCGCTAGTAGTATTGATTGATAAATGCGATATTGTTACATCCTCCCTCTCAGATCACGAAGTCGTCCCGACGAGAAGATCTGGATTACGTTCTTGAGACGTCCACGGCCTCGTCGGTGAACAACTGGTTCATCTTTCATCTTCTTAGACCATCTTCTAATGTTTCGTTTGTTCCATCCTTGATGTTTGCCCAGGACTTTATGTGAAGATGTCATACAGAACGTAGGTCCAGGTTGTCTGGTAAATTCATAAGAACGTTCGCATCTTGGAGTGAATTGGCCTGTGATTCTTCGCGATTTCTTGACTGCGGAATGTATATCTGTTAGCACCAAATCTTCATTTTGGTATTCCGGACGACAATGACACTGTTTGTCAATTGTTTCCATAACAACAGGGGTTTCCTTCCCCTCCCCCTGCTCATGAACCACCACTTGCTGGTAGTGAAGGCAGGTTGGTATCGTAGGTACGAATGCATGACGCAATGCTATCCCGAACTGCTTCCAGGTTGTCACTTGCAACTTGACTATTTGCCACCAGACGGCTGCCGCACCTTTCAATAGAAGTGGGACGCCATCAAGAGCTTCCTGGTCTGGGATGTTTTCAATGCACTTGTATAGGTTCACTGCAGCTAAAAATTCTTCGACCACTTCGGTGTTCCTCTCACCGTGAAAGTGGGAATTGCAATGAGTGAAATTTCCTCGCCGACCCGGTGAAATTTCCGCGAGTAGCAGCTGGAACTGTTCATATGCTAAGGTCACCACCATCTTCTGGGCTTTGGTTGCTCGCTGGACAGCTGGTGACGCGGCCGAACTTGGTGCTGTATTTGGGCTGGTGCTTGTCAGGCCCCACGTTGGGCGCCAGTTTTGTGGGGTTGAGTTTCTCGGCTGACAAGCGGGGTGATGGGCTCCAAATAACAACACCTTGTGTGATGCAAAAATGGGGTACTTTATTGGAAAGTACGGCAGCAGGTACAAAAATAAGGTGCGGGCGTCTCCCGTCCGTAGACCAATTCCCGCAAGGACGTTGGACACAGACGCGGGAGAATCGCTGGCAATTTGTAATTAGGCGTTCGGAAGTCCCAATCTGTGATTCCCCGAAAGAACGTCACAGTCGGATGCAACCTTGGCTTATTACTTACGCCTCACCAAACTTACATATTCAACATAATCGTCGGAAGGTCTTTAAGGGAAAAAAAATCTGGACACCGCGGTGTAGAAATCGACTCTCAATGTGCTAGTGTCATCTAGCGGCGAGCGGCGCAAACATTTCCTAGACTGAATAGATCTTGCAATAAGCACGGTGATCCGCGGTGGCTTGGTAATGCAGGCGAACATCACGAGATGGCGCTAGTAGTATTGATTGATAAATGTGATATTGTTACACAGGTATAATAAATATGGTAAATTATTATTGGCAGGTAGCTAATAGCTCATAAGATAGGCCCCCTTAACTAATGTTTATTGTCCGTGGTGCATATCTTTTACATAAAGGTTATTAAACCTTTGTTTGTCACCTGTCATCCGCTTTGCAACGGAGGGAAGTCGAACCTTAACTTTGAACTCCTCCTATATTCTTCTGATTAATTTTGTTGCGGGTCCAATGACAGTTTAACTTTCCCCCGGGACAAACTTGATTTTCACTGGTTGGGTTTTTATTGGCGGTCAAGCTGTAGATCCTGGCTACACAGGAGTTGCAGTGGTGGGAAAGAGAGGTAGGAATAGTCCAGTTCCATTATTAGAAACAACCCAAACCCAGACGGGTTTGGGTTAGACATACTCCCCATGCTGGCCAGACGGCCAGCATGGGGAGTGTAGGTCAAATCCCCCTATACTGGTAATTTTTTTTTTTTTATGCTAGCCAAGGCAGGTATTTGACCGCAATCGCACCTGGTGTTAAGTGAGATGCAGTCTAGGATGGTACATATCTGCCCTGTAAGTGCCTATTCACTCTCGCCTTGAAAACGCCCGGATTATAGTGTTCAGGAAATACAGCAGCAGGCAGCGAATTCCAGTCCCTAGCTGTTCGCATTATAAAGGAGTCGTCGAAACGCTTAGTGCGAGCTGGTATTAGAGGGTCGTACTCCTGCAGTGGAGACTAAATGACCTGATGATGATGATTCATCATCATCATCATCATTTCAGCCATAGGACGTCCACTGCTGAACATAGGCCTCCCCCAATGCTTTCCATGTTGATCGATTGGTAGCGGCCTGCGTCCAGCGCTTCCCTGCTACCTTTACGATGTCGTCGGTCCACCTGGACCGTGGACGTCCCACTCTGCGTTTTCCGGTACGCGGCCTCCATTCCAGAACCTTTCTGCCCCATCGGCCGTCAGCTCTGCGTACTATGTGCCCTGCCCATTGCCACTTCAGCTTGCTGAAGTTGCTGCACTTCACCATGATGATTAGAGACAAACATTTAGCAAGTGCCGAAACCAAGATTTATGGACCTTTAATAATAACTGTTACTTAACACAATTTCACACGACTGAACTTTGTTATCATAACATCAAGTGCACCAGTGTGGGCAGCGCCTTACACGACGCTATTCAATGTGTGACCTTTGTAAGGGTATTTCCACAGTGAAACGTAAATCATTGGAACGTCGCAATTTTCACGTGCACAGCTGGAGGTATGCGAAAAGCTCACGATTGTAGGATTTAGGTAGAGCTTTGGAAAATAAAAGGATATAACATCAGATGTTGGAAGCTGTTGTGTGAGATTTTTTTCAAAAGGAAAATAAGGTCCAAGAATCTTACAGGGCAGATATTATGTGTACCATCCTTGACTGCATCTCAATTAACACCAGGTATAGCACCTATAGTGGTCAAATACCTGCCTTGTCTTGCATTAAAAAAAACACTGTCTATTTCTTATTGGGATAATCCTAATTTAAACAGCATTTGAAAATTACGTAAAATCCGTGAGAGAAAGATTCAGGTGCTGAACAAAAAAAAATTGTAGCGGTCAAAACCAAAAATATTGTTGTGATAAAGGTAAGAACTCCAGTTTCTCTGTGGTTTAGGATTCCAGATGAAGCTCGCTTCAATCTTCGACCTGATCGTCACTTTCGATCAGGTGAGATGCAGGTCAAGAGCTTCCTAAGTGTAAATATAAAAAATCTATTTATTTAATTGAAAACTAATCTACCTAATAACCTAATGAGATCTCACATATCAATTATCATCCATTCCTTCAGTTGTCAGATGCATTAATACTTTTCAATATTGAAAGCATTAGATTATCTAATATAATCATAGACGTAAAATAAAATAATTGTATCGTGATACGTGTTAATAAACTCGTTTAGTCTTTGGACCGAGATTCGTCTGTATATCACGACTTATCAGCATCATGACTGCTATATTACTTTTTATGGTATTTGGTTCCGTATGAGAATAGTACGACAAGCAAGAAGGCGCTGGATGCAGGCTGCTACGAACCGGGCGATGTGGAAGCCATTGGAGGAGGTCTATGTTCAGCAGTGGACATCCTGTGACTGAAATGATGAAGATAATGATGAAAATAGTTTCACAAATACAAGTTAGAGAGATCGAGAATCGGAAATTCATCCACAATAAGTTGTTTCCTTGTCAAATGCGGAACGTTTGTTGAAAGAGGCTACCTACTTAATAAGAAACGGGACAGGAGTGTTTGATAAAAAATGGGTTCCTCAAAAAATCTGGCTTAGTAATTATAATCGTGCCAAACAGATCTTTAAGACCACGCTCTAATGACCTAATTCCCCATCACAACATCACACTCGCTGAACCATAGCTATTCGAGTCAAATCACATTAATCTCACAAAAAAATATGGCGAAACTCACCTATGTACCGATACGAATACCGCTCATTAGAGCGTCAATGAAAAGAACTCCTGAATCTAATGATTTGATTTTGTACGGTGAAAGAACGTAACATAGAAACGTCCAAACTTGACCACAGTTATCGACGTCGAGTAATTAAAACAATAACTTTCGTATAAAACCGAGAAAAATCATTGTATAGAAAAAATCTGCAACATGTGAGAGTTGATGCATTATTTTTCTCAAATATATCATCTTCCTGTAAAGCAACACAGGATATCAAAAGTACCTATAATACGATAGTATTCAAAAGATAGGAAAGTTAGTTCTACCTACCGCTTTCCAAATTCTTTACCTAAGGGCCCAGCTCAGGACTATGAATCCTATGAATCAAAGTAAAATATAAATCACCTAGCTACACTTTCCCCCGGGACCAACTTGACCTTCACTGGTTGGGTTTTTATTTGCGGTCAAGCTCTAGATCCTGGCTACACAAGAGTTGCAACGGTGGGAACGAGAGGTGAGAATATTAGCTATTAGCTACATACCTTGTGAATCACAATCATAGAGTCATGATGTAACCAATTTATGCCCGTTTTCACCATCCATCCCTAATGTTTGAGTGACCCCTTTGACAACAAAATTCATGTTATGTGTTACCATAGGGGTCACTTAAAAATTAGGGACTAATGGTGAAAACGGGCATTAGTCTAACAATCAAATCTTTAGCATGATTGCGAACCAATCGCTTCTATACTTTTCTCCTTTACTTCATTGAACCTAATGATTCAATATAAAGTTACAGAATTATATCGACCCCACATTACTTATTGAGTAATCGTAATTCAGTTCACTTTTTACACTGTCATAATTTTGTGCAGATTTACTAATAGCATAACCATATTAATTTGCAATTTACCTGCCTGTCTAGTGATTTATCAATAAATTGAATAATGGTCACAAGCTCATTTCTTGCTTATACGAGTAAGTTTTTTATTGATAACGGTCAATCAAGTAATGATTACGTTTACAGGACATAACAAAAAAAAAGGTAAAGTTATTGACAGTTGACACTATTACCCAAAGCAGAACTTCTTTAATTCATATTTATTAGAATGCAGGCCCTTTGCAGCGCACTTATACACGTCCTAAAAATAGCTTAATTACCCTTCAATTAACTGTGAAATACTTTTAAATCTGCTTCAATATTAATATTAAGTATGCTAATGAGTGGCGACTCGTGATATCATAGGATGTAATCTATCTATATAAATAAAAATGAATTGATGTTCGTTAATCTGATTAAAACTCGAGAACGGCTGGGCCGATTGAGCTGATTTTGGTTTTAAAATGTTTGTCGTAGTCCAGGGTTGCTAAACGATGAGCAAATAAGGAAAAATTGCGAGAAAGATAGAGTAAACAAACGAAATTCCACGCGGTCGAAGCCGCGGGCGGAAAGCTAGTTTCAAATAAAGTCTCTTTACATGGTCACGGTAATTATGATAGTATTACCGTGACATAGTAGAGCAAACTAAACTAGACTGCATCTCACTTAACATCAGATACGATTGCTGTCAAAAACCTGCCCTGTTCTGCATCAAAAATAACTCATCTTTACTGATTTTAACTAATATGTATACTCTTAGGCTGGGTTGCACCATCTTACTTTAACTTTGACAAACTTGAAAAATCTGTCAAACTCCATACAAAAAACACCGGTTATCGTTATAGTAAGGGTTACAGTTAAGTGGTGCAACTCGGCCTTAATGTAAAGTTTAAAACATTAGTTAAGTACAAGACTCAAGTACATCAATCTCTTAACAGGCATGTACATCACATCATTATACAATGATTGCTCTGAATTAAACTTGTCTTACTTAACATAAAATGAGTTCGTGCAGGGATTAAAAACCTTTGCGATCGAATCAATGATTATGAATTTGTATGGTTTATTTAACCATTCGACTACTTGACAAATAACTCATAAAACTCATTTATTTTTTGCAAGTAGGCTACTAGAGCTTTGGGACAATGGACCAGTGCGATTAAGAAAAAGATCTAGTGACGTTATAGGTATGTAGGTGAATCGTATTTCAGAGGTTCCATATTACCTACTGGTATCTAGGAAAACAATCAGTCGGACTGGTTCCTTTTTTTTCGGACCTGGTAGAAACGGGATCGTCAACACACGCACTTCAGGTACCGGCCCAGTGCCGGGCTGGATAGAAACCGGCTCGTCAACACACGCCATTGTCGACTCCATGATAATAAGGTTGACAATATTACACTTACAAAATTACAAAATTTGACTTGTAATAGTGTAAGTGTACAATTTTAAATTTTTTAGAAGTTTACAATAATATTACTAAATTAGAGTTCATGAACTGTCAGAGCACCAAATGTTGTTGACCCCTGAACTGTGTAATGTTCATCAAACATCTCCTAGTTATAATTACGGTTAAACGCACACCTCGCGTGCTTTACGAACCGTGGACTTATCACTTTCACTTTTGATCTGATCATTTTGGCAACTGACCTATTGTTTTATTGCATATGAGCTTCTAAAACACGTAATTATGTTATAACTTATAGATATAGTCAAGTTATTTTATATTTCAAATGGCTTAGAGGCTCTATCTTCTCTACAATGGATAACCATAAAGAATCATCTTTATTACGCGAATTAGCGCCTACAGCATTGAATGGGTTAAAAGTTTTCACTTTATTTTTATGGCCTCCTGCTGCAATATACGTAGGTAGAACATGCATGGGGGTGAAGTTGATGGGTCTGGTCCTCGCCAATCGCCTGCCTTCGGCTTGGCGCCTTACAAGAAACACTCTGTATATTGCACGCCATCTGCTTGGCAAATTGTAGCTGAACAATTTTACGTTTAAATTTAAGAACCATCAGTGTATACTAATTTGATTTGATTTGATTTACGTAGGTACACCGCATCATGCCCAAGCTAGGTACAATATGCTAATATTTGAACAAAACGTTTTCAGGCCTGTTTCATCATTTGAACTTGAATACACTTCATCGTTTGAACTACTTATACTTATTAGTCGGCCGTTTGGTGTAGTGGTTCGAAACGGATTACTATTCCGAAGGTAGCGGGTTCGATTCCCGTACAGTACAAACATTTGTGTGCATGAACATATTTGTTTGTATTGGACTGGGTGTTTTCTATGTATAATAAGTATGTATTTACAAAAAAAAAGTATTTAAGTATGTTTATATCCGTTGTCTAGTACCCATAGTACAAGCTTTGCTTAGTTTGGGACTAGAAGCGCAGTGTAAAATGTCCAAGGATATTTATTTATTTTATTTATTACTTATGGTAGTCCATTGTTGGGCGTAAGCCTCCCAAAGAACGCAACAAAGCACCATCTACCATTTTTTTCATCCATTAGCTACAAATCTAATCAACATTAACCATTTTCGCTTGCAATAAAGGCCGATTTTTGCAAGTCACATTGCATTAAAGCCTATGTGTACTGTACATGTAACGTAAAACATAAAAAATGTTGGTAAATTCTACTAATTGAAATTAGAATTACGTTCGTATCAAACAAAGATACAGAGTAAAGTTAAATCCGTCAAAGCATTACACAAAAATATACAGTAGTTTCACTCTGTGATTAGTCTATCTGATTCTGAGTTCGATATGAAACACGAAAAGAGGTAAAATTTACAGGAGAAACACGAAAAGAGGTAAAATTTATGAGCAATGTTTAAAGTTTAGAACAATGTTGACCTTGGTCTTATCAATAATAAATGATGTTTCTCCAAGCATGCTTAAATTTAAACTTGCTTAAGTGAAGCAGCAAATCGAACGCACAGCGTTGAATAGACTTTGTTTTTTGATTACAAAATAGTGTAATAAACCAAACTTAGTATGGCATGTATATCTCTAAACTCAGTCTGAACTGAGTTACGAGCATTAGAAGTTTGATGATTTTACATACTAGATTTGCTTTTTACGCGCAAGATTTGTAAGAAACAAAAAAAGACGCCAATTTCCGGCATTGTCTTTTATTACCACAGGGGAGGTCCTAACACTGGAACCTACTGTATATACTTACATTATGTACACATTAACCTATAAACTTTTAATAACAAAGGCTAATGATGATTTTGATGAATAACCATAACAGAACAGTCACATTACAAGCGCGTGATGTGAGGTCGCGGGTTCGGTTCCCAGACTGCGCAGCTCTAAAAGGCCGAATCTAGACTTAATGATGATTTATGGAGGCTGAAAGTGTTAGAATATTTTTCAAAATGTTTTTTTTATGTCGAAGAATTTTAACTCAAAGGTTGGCAACGCACATCATGATGTGCGTTCATAGATTACCTAGTAGAGCATTGGTTCTCAAAGTGGGGGGCGCGTACCCTGGGGAGGGGCAAAGACCTTTCAAGGGGGGCGCGGGCCATCTGTGTAGGTACTTAAGTACAAAAATCCTGCGACCGCTGAGAGAATGCATTCCAGACTGCTCGATACGACCAATAAATAATCTTGACTGGAGGAGGGAGGCGCGGAATTTTTTGTATGGTCGAAAGGGGGCGCGTCTCAAATAAGTTAGGGAACCCATCGGTTAGCGGGTCTCCTTACCATGAGTGCTCGAGTGTTAGTGCTTGCTAGAGTGCTCGCTACCGACTGCGTAAAAAAAATTATGTAGGACATATTGAATAGCACCCAGTGGTTAATTTCAAGAACTAAAATCCTCATAGATTTTTGGACGCACTCGTTAGCGATGACGTTAAATGTGAACTAAATGGTTAAGTCTTTTGGCTGAAAGTTTTAGGTTCCATTTCTATGTGGAGCGCAAAATTTGCTCACAACACAAAATTAAAAATGCAAGAAATATGCAGAGGTCACGCAGTGCCACAATTTTGGCAGTCTAATCATTGGGATGAAATTTCTATCAGACATAAAAACATAGCACTTTTATTAGTACTAAGCTTAGCCTAGGCGCAGGCCACCGACTTCAGTTGGCCGATAGTTGGGCCCGATTTCAATTTGTATGGAGAATCGGCCGATACCAAATTGGTGTAATATGCGCACTTTCATCCATCTCTATACTAATTAACAGCCCGACTCAACTATAGGCCAACTAACAGTCGGTGGTCTGCGCCTAGGCTTTTTCAACTTCTCTCAAGTAGTCTATGGGCAAATCGGAAATTATTATTACGATTGAAATAAACCCCATTTGTCTACAAAAAGCCATAACCTTTCCCAAGCACAGGACGTTACAACTGCGTACACGAAACCTTGCCTCTAATGATGGTATGACATAATGTAATAGTGGAACTATGACAAATTGTTATTTAATTTAATATTATGACACGGACGCGGGCGGTGCGGGCAATCGGACGGGCGTGTGCGAGAGTGAAGCAAAGGTATATTTTTTAGAGAGATAGATATTTGCATTGTTATTTTGTTTAGTTGGTGGTCCGCCTGACTAATTTTTCTGATTAATTGTATTGAGGGTCTAATAACAGTTTAACTTTCTCCCGGGACAAACTTATTCTTCACTGGTTGGGCTTTTATAGCTGTAAATCATGGCTACACAGGAAATGCAGCTGTGGGAATGAGAGATACAAATAGTCCCGTAACTGCCACCGTCTTACCAAAGTCAGTCGCTACAGCAGAAATATGACTCCATGTCATTTATTTGTTAATACTTACCTACTCAGTATTGTCTTATTGTTTTGAGATGTATGGCTAGAATGAAGGGTTCTTTTGAGGTCTGTTCTTGATTGATGACGTCAAGTCGACCGAGATTGGAGAAGCCAAATGATTTTTGACGGAACCTTTAGGAAGCGTCTTATAGCAGTTTATGCACGGATAATTAACAATAAATACTTACCGGACTTATAATTTGGAAAAAATAGAGCTTTAAACTAGGTGCTATAAGAGAGCCGCGGACGAATGTCCAAAGTCGTGGACGAACGTCGAAGTTTGGACAATAACTCGCTGCACCGTTTTATTAGATTCTAGATGACAACGTTTTACTGCCACGGAGAGTGTAATTTCTCGACGCAAATAAAGGTTCTGTCAAGTGTGGCATTTCTTTTTTGCGAGAATTGCGCTCTTTGTCATAAACCTATCCACCGATGACCGCAAGGCCCCGACCTGCTGCAAAAACGCACGGTGCGTTTCGCGTGTTTTTGCCCGACTGCGCCAAAAGGAGGTTTATGTGTTTTGCCCAGACGCAATGAGGTTAGTGTGTAGGAGTCATGTGTCTGGTATCACACATTATTTTTTTTATTTATTTATTTATTTATACTTCAATGCCAAAAATATTAACATTAGGCGAACTTAATGCCATAAGATCATTATCAATGCACTGATCATCTTTATTGACTAACGTGGTATTTTTCAACTTAAAGAATTTGGCACTGTGGGAGATGTATGAAAGTGCGCACATTACACCGATTTGGTATCGGCCGATTCTTCATACAAATTAGAATTGGGCCCAACTATCGGACAACTGAAAATCGGTGGTCTGCGCCTAGGTTTAAAGGTAGCTTATTTCTCTCGACTTAAGACGTCCTGGGTTCGATTCTCCAATAAGTAAGGAAAGTACAAAGGTGTTACAAAATCACTGTTTCAGGTGGGTAGGTAAAAAAAAAACGGATTTACCATGGTCTTCTCCTGTACAGGATTTGTACCACTAAAAGCTAAGTCAAACCACCACCCTCTACTGATTCCATTTCTGTATTTCACTTTAAAATTATTCTAAAACCAAAAAAACTAGCAAGAACTTTCTTTTTTTTCTATTCGATACGAGTAGCTCAATCATGAAAAGGTGAATAAAAATATCGCATATCATATCGAACCAATAATTTGACGGTCAAAGACTTCTAAATCTAACTAAGCTTTCTAAGCTCCTAGGTTTCTAATGTTCTGAAAGAAGAATGTTTACACATTACAACTTGTAACCTAATGGTTTCACTGAACAATATTGAATATAAGTAGGTTATTCATATCACTTAGTTTTTGTATCTACAAAGCATTGCTTAAATGGCGTCCACTTTGGTGATAGACGTCATTGGTCTTTAGCTTTATTTTATACTCCTTTTATCGTTCGTTTTAGCCAAATGACGTCCACTGCTGGACAAAGGCCTCCCCCAAGGTTTTCCACAATGAACGATCCTGCGCTGCCCGCATCAGGCTCTTCCCGCGACCTTTACCAGATCGTCGGTCCACCTAGTAGGAGGCCTGCCCACGCTACGTCTTCCAGCCAGTGGTCGCCACTCGAGAACTTTCTTGCCCAAACGGCCATCGTCTCTACGAGCTATGTACCCTTTACTCTTTATATCCTATCCTTTACTCCTTTTACATCGGAGCCCTATGTAACCCTACCTTTTTTACCACGAAATTTCTATTTGCCATCAATACTAAACAAAATTGGGGCAGAAAAGTTCTCAAGTGGCGACCACGGAACGAAAAACGTAGTGTAGACAGGCCACCCACTTGGTGGACCGATAATCTGTTGAAGGTCGCAGGGAGCACCTGGATGCGGGCACCGCAAAACCGCAGTTCCTTCCATCGTGGAAATCCCTGGAATAGGTTTTTGTTCGGGTAGTCTACGTCTTTTAGTTGAAACGAACGAATCAAATAAATTTTAAACTATAGTGACTGAGTTTCTTGCGCTGCTTCTTCTCAGCACTGGGCCTGGCCCATTTGTTGTCCCGAAGCAGTGGTAGGGTTAATACTGGGACGTGTAAAAGAGCTTTTTATAAGCTTACTTGAATTTAAATTATTATTGATTCCAGAATATTACCTAGCAATGCAAACATAACAAATCTTCAGCCTCCACACCAGATAATAACAATTATCCGCGCATTACGAATTTCGCACGGCCATGCTGCGCCCGCGCACGTTCGCCTTTTATACAGGGTATAGGTAAAAGTGACAGTTCATTACGCTTAGCATTTTTGTTGCAAAATAGCGCCTGCTGTAAATGCATAAGATGCCACAGTGTTTATCGAGATATGATGCTGTTGTCTGTACTAAAAATTTAGCAGTTCTTCACAAGAAATTGTCACCAGTATTGCAAACTAAATATTGAGCAGTTCTTCTCAAGAAATTGGCACCAGTATTGTAAAATGTCCAGGGATATTTTATATTTATTTATTATTATTTAACTATCTGTCCCAATAGGATAGGTTCCCTTGCTTAGAAGTTTGATTTTTTAAAACAGAATCCAAGGATTGCACTTTAGAATCTGTAATAGATATTTATTTCAACTAGAATTTCCTACACTTTGCTGAGGACAAGTACCTTGATTATGACAATCAGATAGGCAAGCGATCGTAGCTGTTTCCATGATTTTGAAATCATCCAAAAATGCATATCCGCATCTGATTTCAAAGATTCAAACTACTAATTTCAGGGACAACCTGTATAATCGGTTATGCTTTTATCGATATACCAAAATAGTACATGATCAAACCGAGAAGGAGTATATGCTTGGAATTTTTTGCACTCACAACTCACAATGCTATTAAATCAGAGATGATTGTATTCGAACCCGCGACCTTTTGATGTCTACTCATCCATTGAGCTATCGAGATATTGGTATAATTTTTCAAGTAGACACGGAGTACAGCACTTGAAGCTAAATATATTGGCATCTTATCTATACTAATATTATAAAGCTAAAGAGTTGTTTGATTGAATGCACTAATCTCAGGAAGTCTAATGAAGGAAGTGGTCTAATTTAAATTTATTTTAGTGTTGGACAACTCATTTATCAAGGAAGGCTATAGGCTAAGTACCGTCACAGTACGTGTAATAGGAGCAGTGTGCCTACCATGAGTTTACGTTAGGTGAGCTCGCTAACGAATACGTCAAAAAATTCTATGAAGATTTTATTTCTTGAAAGTAGCCGCTAGGGGCGCTGCACAATATGTCATACATTTAAATGTCATTTTTTTACGCAGTCGCTAGCGAGCACACCTAACGTAAACTCATGGTAGGCACACAGAGCATCAATTAAAAATGTTGTGACGGGAAAAAATATTGAAACGATATTAACACGTAAGAAGTCGCGGGCGTAGCTAGTAAATGATATCTATTATAAAAATGAATCGCAAAATGTGTTGGTAAGCGCATAACTCAACAACCCCTGGACCAAATGTTCGTTGAAGTCCAAGGATGGTTTTTACAGCGAAGTTCGAATAGTTTCCGGGAAAACCCTAAAAAAACTCGAAACTTCATCCCAAAGGGGGTAAAACGGGGTCCACGCGTACGAAGTCGCGGGCGGCCGCTACTTTTGCATAAAAATATAGATAAACGTTTATATGGATTGGTTTGCACTTACGACGAAATAAATGTATTTAGCCTAGATAACTATTATAGGTACTGATATGACATAAATCCCATAAAGTTGCGCGAAACCATTATTATGCCAAAAAAGTTATGCAAAAACAGATATGACATACAATTTTATGCGTAACACCTAATAACATAAAAGTAAAGTTTAACATTTCGGACTACCATCAGAATGGAGATCGAATAACATAGAAGTATCGATGGAGATCGTGATCACACCATCATTATGGGTGTAGACATAAGCGATGTCGGTATAGGTGTCAGTAGTGGGTTATGTTATCTACTAATAAATAATAATGTTTGTAAAAACGAAACGGACACCATCAGTCAATAGAAATATTTTTATGGGCAGTCAGAACGCTGTTACGTTGTTTGCTAGCTTGAATGATTTTACCCTCTTTCCAGCGAATGGAAGTCGATATTATATTTACCTACTGAGAATTTTTAGATCTTCATGATCAAAATCAAACGAGAAACCCCATTGCTCATGACTACTCGACCTTAATTGACAGCTAAGTCTTATATTTGACTACTAGCGGCCGCCCGCGACTTCGTACGCGTGGATCCCGTTTTACCCCCTTCATCTATCTTACGCGGTTTAGAATTTTTCATACAAATGTTTTTTCCCGCTAACTCCCGTTCCCGTGGGAATTTCGGGAATTCCTTTCTTAGTGCACCTCTACGGTATCTAAGCTACGTCCCTTCCTTTCAAGTGCCTACGTTTAGCCGTTTAGGCTGTGCGTTGATATGTCACTAAGTCAGTCAGTTTCTCCTTTTATATATTTAGTTAGAAGATACAAGAGTTGCAGTAGTAGAAACGACAGTTGGTAATTCCTTATCAGGGTGAGAATGAGAGATGGTATTCACCATCATCAGCTAATAGCAGTCTGCAGCTGGACATATTAAGCCTTCTATATGCGCCATGTTACCGTCTTCGACTTGTCAAATCCAGCTTCTGCCAGTAAACTTTCGCAAGTTTTTAGTCGCCTAGTTGGAGGTCTTCTTACACTACGCTTACCAGGTCGCGGTCTCTAATTAGATTTTAAAAATGATTATTGTTTTTTTTACTATCACCAGGGAAAAACAACAGGCAAAGCCGTAGGCTTAGGCTTGTCTGCTAACGGTGCTCGTATAGGTGTACATAGTGGGCGATAATAATTTCAATTTTCCACGGTGCTTTACGCCCTGTATATAGCCAAATACCATAATACACCATCATACTGTGATGGCTCAACTCTGTGTCAAGGTTCCATAATTTTGATGGTTTTCTTAACTATAGATTCTATTATTATTACATTTAATTGTACCGAAAAGATTATGGTATAGATAGTGGATGCCGTTTTTGGCGTTTTTATGCTATACCTAATCGTTTTTAAGTTAATTTGCAATCAAGCTTTGTTTTGTGTTCTCCTTCATTTCATAATCATTAGCGATGATGTGTGTTTATTGAGTTACCAAGAAGTATCGTCATTAGTTCAATCCATACATAAAAACCCTACGTAAAAAAAACTCTTGCCCAGATTTTATCTTTTTTTTGTACCTACATATTTTAATCTCCTTACACACGAACAAATTAATGATACCTACACAAGGGAGTGCATTAAAAGTTAGTGCTTTACAAGAACTTTTGTATGGTGAACTTTCAAAAACAATCACACACTGCAAACACTAGACGCCTTCCGATCGAAAAAAAGAATGAACTAATTAACCAATCAGCTGTTACAATTTGGATAGAGAAAAAAAGGTTTTTTTTTTTAATTTATCCTTACTTTTCGAGTTCATTTTTGCATATTTTAGACATGTTTTGAAAAGTTACGTATCTTTTCATAATTTCGGAATACTTCAAATCGCTGATTCAAGCACATTCTGGAATTCATCTACCGATTACCGCCTAAAAATGCCACTTTTGTCTTCACATGTAATACAATAAAAGATTACTATAGATTTTTTTTATCCACAACGAGGAAGCTCTTGGCCTGTATCTCACCTGATGGTAAGTGACGATCAGGCCGAAGGTGGAAGCGAGCTTAACCCGGAATCCTCAACCACGGAGGAACTGGCTATCTTACCTCTAACTGCCGGAACACAACAATGCTGTTAACATTGTTGTTATGGCGACAGACTTAGGCGACAGATTGCTCGATCTCCAGCAAACGACCATATAAATTGCTTAACTTCTCCGCTACTGTCGCCGGCAATTATTTAAACGGCAATTACACCAACAAATAGTAGAATGTACCAACCAGATTCCCACGGGGGTTTTTGTGTTGGTGACAAATTTCACCATTACAAATATTTTCTCATAGTTTTTATTCTACTACCGGATAAGATAAACGAAAGTACACACCCATGTCCAATATAATATATGGGGCACAAAAATACGCACGCAAATAGACAAGCTCTAAAAAATATCAATCTGTGATTTTCACAACTCCATTTGCACTTTTTTTTTTAATATTAACAGTAATTTGTTATCGCATAAATTAGATAATAATACTCCCGATAGCCCCTCGTAGTAAGCTAAATATGCTTGTGTCACGAGTGAGCTCACCAGTATAGTCGAGCGGCGGCGGGGACCGAACCCGCGTTCCCCGGATCACGAGTCGGCCAGTCGGGTTTAATTTAAGGCTGCGTAGCACCCTCTATAACGTCAAAAATTTGTCAAACTCACAAAAAGGTAACAGGTTAAAGTAAAATGGTGCAACTCAGACTAAAAGTCATGTGACCCACAGTTAGTTGGCACTAAGAGTTGAGAATTAGTTGGTAAAAAATACTCTTAAAAAGAGGCACACTTTTTAGTTCTGGCATAACTGCAAAAAACAAACTACAGATTATGTTCTTAGCGATGTTAACAAACATAAGCAAACAAGATTTTGTTATTTACATCTATTTATCTAGACCTCAATTAGTCAGACGATGGCGCAAAACCCCCGATAGCATCGCGGCGCGTGAAGCTGTATCGATATAGATAAAACTGTCAACAACTGTCAACCTGCAATATCGATCGACAGCTTAGAGCCAATATTGATAACGTAAGACTCACTGTCTACTAGTTGTTAAAATAATCAGTCCAATGACAGTTAAACTTTCCCCCGGGACAAACTTGTCCTTCACTGGTTGGGTTATCGGCGGTCAAGCTGTAGATCCTGGCTACACAGGAGTTGCCGCGGTGGGAACGAGAGGTGGGAAAGTAAGTAGCATGTCAATAATGCTACGCTTTTGTCAATTAGCACATAATTACGTCAACACGTCAGCGAAACTTCAGATATACCGGCGTCATGTATGTTACAGCTCTGTCACAATCTGTTAAGATAAGATAAGATAAGATAAGATAAATTTATTGAATAAAGACTTAGCCTAAATACAAGAAACTTAAATGGGGCTATGAAATTATTTGGTTAGTAACAATATTTTAATTAAGGTAGTAGTATATACCTAAACTAAGCAAAAATGTTTGCCTGTGTTTTAGGTATCCATACTTATTGTGTATACCTGTATACCTCGACAATTATGTATACCTGGGACAAACAGTCCAGTTAGGTAGGTCCAACTTCGAGAAAGAGGTCAATCGTCGAATCCAACTCGGATGGGCAGCGTTCGGGAAGCTTCGCCATATACTCATGTCCGAAATACCGCAGTGTCTCAAGACGAAAGTCTTCGAGCAGTGTGTGTTGCCAGTGTTGACATATGGATCCGAAACGTGGTCGCTTACTGTGGGCCTCATAAGAAGGCTCAAGGTCACCCAAAGGGCGATGGAGCGGGCTATGCTCGGAGTTTCCCTGCGTGATCGAATCAGAAATGAGGAGATCCGTAGGAGAACCAAAGTAACCGACATAGCTCGCAGAATTGCTAAAATCAAGTGGCAGTGGGCGGGGCACATAGCTCGTAGAGACGATGGCCGTTGGGGCAGGAAAGTTCTCGAGTGGCGACCACGGGCTGGAAAACGTAGCGTGGGCAGGCCTCCTACTAGGTGGACCGACGATCTGGTAAAGGTCGCGGGAAGAGCCTGGATGCGGGCAGCGCAGGACCGTTCATTGTGGAAAACCTTGGGGGAGGCCTTTGTCCAGCAGTGGACGTCATTTGGCTGAAACGAACGAACTTATTGTGTAAGTTAGTGCTTATTAAACAGATATTATAAATAATTACACCAAAACAATGTTGATAAAGGTAAAGTTTGACAATTTTGTTACATAAATAAAATTTTGCTGACAGAATGTTTATTTATAGTTAAGTACGTCACATGTCACTCTTCCCAAGCAATTCCACTATCGCAGGAGCCTATGGGGGTGTCCATTAATTACGTGAGATGTTATGGGGGAGGGGGTCAAGAAAAATCTCACTGAATCTCACGTAGGGGAGAGGAGGAGTCTCGACAAATATCACGTATTTTTTTCAGCAAGGAACAAGGTACAATTGCTTTAAATAAAATAAAAAAAAATATTATAATTTTAATTCTAAACCGTCTAAACAATAAACAAATTAGAAGAAAAGTTTTTTTGTAATAAATACTAATCCAAGCATAGATTTACATTTACATTTACATTGTAAATACGCATTTTAAGAAATCTTACGTGAGATTGTGAGGAGGGGAGGGGTTCTGGGAAAATCTCACCAAATCTCACCAAGGAGGTCTTGAAAAATGGACAAAATTGTCTCACGTAATTAACGGACGCCCCCTGTACAGTTATGCGCTATTATACCTGCACAAATTGATATAGAAATAAAATAATTTCAATATTCTGGCGCCAAATCACAACAATTAACCTTCTGGTGCATTTATATTAACCATTAAACATTTAATCACCTTAAAACACTGCCCACATCACTATAAAATTAAACAGATATTTATTATCTATTAACTTCAAAATGGCGTCGGTATGTTCTATTAAGTGTGAAAAAGGTAATAAAATACGTATTGGAAATAAAATTTACATTAAATTAATTTGGCATAATTGGTTATTTTACTATTTTAAAGTAGATATCTGATTACTGCCAAAGGTTTAGTTCTAAAAAGCATAGAGTTACCGTTTATGTATATTAAATTATGAGACAAGCTGAAGACAGGGTAAAATGGCAGGTGTTTTGAGTTTCATTATGTCAGCAGTGGACTCTTCTTAAACGATGATAAAATTTTAGTAAAACTAAGCCATCCACAGCCTGCAATAAGAGCTTAAAAAAGCTTCCACAAAGGACCGGTCCTGCACTATCCGAATCCAGATGCTACCCGCGACCCTCACCAGGTCATCGGTCTACTGAGTACGGCTTGCTTACCTACACTACTTCATCCGACTCGTGGTCGCACCGGGACTATTCCCACCTCTCGTTCCCACCGCTGCAACTCCTGTGTAGCCAGGATCTACAGCTTGACCGCCAATAAAAACCCAACCAGTGAAGGTCAAGTTTGTCCCGTGGTCGCTACTCAAGAACTTTTTTTATGCAAAACAAGGCAGATATTGGACCGCAATCGCACCTGATGTTAAGTGATGCATCTCACTTCCGAGACATTCCGTACACATCACACTTCCGTCTTCCGACTCGAGTATCCCCACCTCTCATTCGCCGCTTCAACTCCTGTGTAGCCAGGCCTATAAAAAGCCAACCAGTGAAGGTCAAGTTTGTCCCGTGGTCGCTACTCGAGAACTTTTTTATGCAGAACAAGGCAGGTTTTGGACCGCAATCGCACCTGATGTTAAGTGAGATGCAGTTAAGGATGGTAGGTACATTATCTGCCTTGTAAGTGCATTGAAAAGGCCCGTATTATACTATTCGGGAAAGACAGCAGCAGGCAGCGAATTCTTCTTCTGTCTGAGTTCTTACTTAATGGACACTAATCTTAAACAGGCGCTTAAAAACCAGCCGACCAGACGATACAATTGCGCGCGAGTCGCACGTCAACGCCGATTGACATCTGAAACGTCATTTGTCACTGTCAAACGTCAGTGTGACGGGCTGAGTGGTTTGCAAATCTTGATGGCTTGTGCAAATAATCGAGTAGCAATGGGTGATTGTTTTTAAATTGTATTTAATTTAAATGAGATGTTTTAATAAGATGATAGAGATATTAAGAACTTTTACTCATTATTATAAAT
Organism: Ostrinia furnacalis; assembly: GCF_004193835.3. Lineage (NCBI taxonomy): Eukaryota > Metazoa > Arthropoda > Insecta > Lepidoptera > Crambidae > Ostrinia > Ostrinia furnacalis. The sequence continues at coordinate 155,985 of NW_021133288.1, forward strand.
GGCAGTTTATTTGGTTTGGCTAAGCTTTTCTTGAGATTTTTGCAAAATAGGTACACATTTTAAAACCGAATCTTTGGTAGGGCGGTAGATACAAAGGAATTAAGTCAGCCATTATAAACTTCAAAATAAACAGTGTTAAACTCTACAAAAATATTATGATAATTATTTTTACACATAAAACCTGATGCATTAATCCATGTGGATGTTTAGATAATGTTATCTACCAGTCACCTATCAGGCCTAAATGAAGTTGCATATAGTTCACTCAGTTCCCGGCGAGAACATTTTCACCTTTTGCCCTCCGCGAGCAATGAACCCGTGACCTTTGGCTCGAACTGGAGCACCTTAGCGGCTGGCGTATAGTTAAAACTCAATATTTAACTAAAACTAAGTATTTAGTTAGCAATTATAATGGAAGTAACATCAAAATAGTACTTAGAGATGATGACAAATCAACACACTGAATAATTATTACTGACGGGATTGCTACCATATACCTTAATTTCCAGTTTCCGATATTTCGGCACTGTTGCAAGCGCCATGATCACGGATCATTACCATGAAAGTTTAAAACAATATATCATCAACACATTACTAAGTATACATTTTCGTATCACACTCATTCCAATGTCTCAAAATCACTCTTATACCAATCGTTATAGCATAGATCACTGTTTAGTTTGAATTTTATCTAATTGCTATGATATTTGAAGAAATAAAACTAGCATCGAATCTAGGACCTCAAGGTCTGAGAACCAATAAATAAGTAGGTACTACACTAATAATCTATGAAAATTGATGCAATAATAAAAACCGGATACTCTCAAATACGTCTAAAAAGTTGTTATAATTAAGCTGTCGTGTAGTTCTATACAATTAAATTATAGCTATTGAAAGACTAAATCCAAATGCATACAATTTAACACAATTACATAACATTTTACCTTCTCATGAAATACCAAAATATTATATTCATGTGTCTCCATGATTTTTTTTAGAAACTTGATCCATTTTCACAACTTTTTTTCAAACAATAATACCTCTATATCTGTCAACAGCAACTTACACCTACTACCCTTAATTTATCTCCATAATGACATAATGATCTAATTTTATTTAAGAATTCATATTATTTAAGAATGCTCTATAAAGAAAAATGTCTCACCCTCGAAATGTTTTCATTACGACAAACCACACAAAATCTTTGTCTCTACCGCCACCTTTTTACAGAATAATTTTTTAAACCAATACCTAAGTAAAACAGTCCAATTAAGTTATATTTATGTTACCGTAATGGCTTATTTATACTATCACTTGCTTCACAAATTACCGAATCAAAATCAAAATCAAAATTCAAAATCAAAAACATTTATTCAGTTTAGACCACAAGTGGCACTTATGAACGTCAAATATATAAAAAAAGGGTAGCCCTTATGGGGCACTTTACATGTCTCCTTATCTTTTGGGCCCTACCAGCGCTTCGAGACAAACATATGGCAAGTGCTGAGAAGAAACGCCGGAACAAACTCAAATTGCTTAAATTCGCATAAGCACGTCATCTGACAGTCAAGGTCCAACCCTAAACCAGTTCATCCCATTTCATCCCGTCACTCCAATTCCGAATTCCTTCAACCCGGAAACCCCCCCTCGAGTTGCCAAGTTCAACTATATAAGAGTTCCCATCTTCGCTCGGCCGCAGTCTCAGTTGACCTACAAGTAAAGTGAACGTCGGTGTGTGTGTGAAGTGCAGTGCATTGAAAACAAAAGTACGTAGGACCAGCGGTTTGTGTTTTATTATCTGTGATGGGAAAACGTTTGGGATGTTACGGATTGCGGGATGAATTTTTTTGGGTTGAATTGGTTTTTGTGTTTTGGATTTTTGAGGGTTAATTTGTTAAACAATTAAAACTGAGTTTGTGTGCAATTTTGAATTAACTGAAAGGCTTTGCTATAAATTATTTAAAACTGTTTTTTATAAAAAAATATAAATCAATTAGAAATAGGTATTCTCAAAGTAACTAATTATAATATTTTATTACAGTTAAAATAAGCAATAATGAATGCTATATTAAATAAGCATATGAGGCGAACTTAATGCCATAAGCCAATCTCTGCCAAATAACAAACAGTTAAAGTTAATAGTTGAAGCAGTACTTATTATTATTCTGTGGTTGAAGTTATAATAACCAAAACCATAAAATATTACACTTATTACACGCAAAAAAATACTTGTTTGAATGATAAACTTAAGCAGTTCCATTTTGTAAGTTATTTAAAATAATTTTCAAATGTTAAACATTATCTTTCACAAACATTTGACTGTGCGGAGATCGAACCCGCGACCTCTGGCGTAGCTAAGTTCACGACTACATCGCTAAATAAGTCGCCCTAATCGTAAAAGGCGACTTAGAAAAAATATGTGAACATCAAGTTATAAAACTCATTTGTTTTCAAACAGGCTTTTAAAAAGCGCTATTAGTTTCAGTATTACTTTAACCCTACCACTGCTTCGGGACAATAAATGGGCCAGTGCTGAAAAGAAGTTTTAGAGTAATAAGTAAATCAAGAATCCTGAATCGAATGTACCTACCAACTACTACTATTTCTATTTATTTATATTAACCGGCAGACAGTGGTGACTGAGTTTGTTGCGGCGCTTCTTCTCAGCACTTGCCAAATGTTGGTCTCGAAGCGCTGGTAGGGTAAAAAGATTATGAGACATGTAGAGGCTCCTTAAGAGCATATGACGATTTGTAAGAACTATTTATTAGTCTAAACAAATTTAATTTTGACTTTGACTTTGACTTAAGAAAATCGGTCACAAAGTCTCGCTTGGCTAGCGAGTGGAGTGTATGCCAAATCCTCCATTTTCCTCTGGTAAATTAGAAGTCATGCTCCTGCAGTGGAGACTAAATGACCTGATGATCCTACCAATATTATAAAGGACATCATCCACGTTTCATATATTTTTGGTCCAAAATCAAAAGTGCCGGCCAACAAAAAAAAGTGCTGTATTCTGACAGAATACGTCTGCCTTAGCATTTGTTACTATGGCACCAAAGCCGTAGCTCCACTGTGCGTCGAGTATTTGAGATCTAAAAGTCATCGATTATTCATACATTTTTTGTTCAAAATCAAAAGTGTCGGCCAATAAAAAAAAAAGTGCTGTATTCTGACAGAATACGTCCGCCTTAGTATTTGTTACTATGACACCAAAGCTGTAGCACCACTGTGCATCGTAGTATTTGAGATCAAAGTCAGTCGTTTCATATATTTTTAGAGCTCAAATACTACGATGCACAGTGGTGCTACAGCTTTGGTGCCATAGTAATAAATGCTAAGGCGGACGTATTCTATCAGAATACAGCACTTTTATTTTTTGGCCGGCACTTTTGATTTTGGACCAAAATGGATGATGTCCTTTGAAGAGGATGTATGACTTTTTTTTTAAACTTTCAGTGAATTTTTTTTTCTTTGACACTTCAGAGCATTGCATATAGGACAATTTTTTGTCCCAAAGCAGTGATAGGGTTAATACTGGGACGTATAAGAGCTTTTTAAAAGCCTACATGCAAAATTAAAATGAATTTTAGTTATAATTTATAACGATCTCTGACAAACTGAATTTAACGCGGGCAAAGCCGGGGGTCAAAGCTAATTATTCATAGTTCAATTGTGTTTTAAAGACTGCTTTATGAAAGCAGGAAGACCAGACTTAAATGAGTATCCAATAGCTACCCTGTAACGCCATTAAAATATTATACGACTTATAAATTAAATTGAAATCGATAGTAATAAAATCTTGATTAGCTGCAGTAGAATGGTGTCAAACGTATCGATAAATCTAAACAAATGGATCCACAGACTTGTCTACAATGACTGGAGGCAGTAATAAACAGAATTTGCATTCACGCACAATAAATGCGTTTTGAACGAATGTCACTATTAATTATGATAACTATGACGGCTGATCAAGCGAAAAATAGCGCCTTATGCTGTGGAAATAGGTGATATTTTGCTACAGAATGTGGTCTGATGAGCTTTGAAAAGTTAAGGTTAGGTTTACTCTGAAATCATGTCTATGCTAGTGGTGCTTGTAGACAGCGTGACATTCGTTATAGAAGTTAAAGAACAATCATTAAATAACAACATTATTTAATAATTGTTTTGCTAAGTAGCAAATAAACTACTTGTAAAATTTGTGCTCTCTGTGCAATAGGATTTACTGAAAAAGTCATGGTAAGCTATTTTAGGCCCTAAAATTAAGTTAGCTATTTTAAAAAGCGTAAAAGAACTTTTCACTGTTTATGCCCATCTTCACTGCTTCAGGGCTTAAATTAGATCATTGCTAAAAAGCGAAAATATGTTGATATTGCATAAAATATTGTTGAACGAAAAGTAGAAAATATATTGCATTTATTATTGTACAATTATGAAAGAAGCTGAAAATAATAAGGTTGCCTACTTTTCAGCACTGGCCCACACTATTTGACCCGATTATTGTGAAACGTGTAAATACTTACACTTTTTGAAAATTACAGTACGATTTTGAAAAAAGATATTATTAAAACTCTAACAATTTTGCAGAAACCCTGCATTCTTGAAACCACAATAAAGTGATTAGACGAATCCAAATACAATGTAGCGTGGGATGCCTCCAATGACTGGATAGAATTGTAGGCGAAACGTAAATCTAGCTCTTACAGTGGGAAGGTTACGTCTTGACTCATTATGTACATTTAAATACATAAGAGTAAGTTATGGTCCGATGCTGAAGTATCGACTATCAGACATAATCCTAACGCCCGTATTCACAAACAATGCTTGCTTAAGTGAAGCAGCAAATCGAACGCACTGCGTTGAATAGAGCTCTGTCATTCGTATTCACAAACGATACTTGCTTAGCAGCAAATCGAACGCACAGCGTTGAATAGAGCTCTGTGACTAGTTCGTGTGTCACCCTGTGCGTTCACCCGCACTGTGCGCCCTCATAGTAATGTTTGTGAATACGGGCGTTAGTCAAGTCTTGAAACTTGGCTGGTGGTGGTGGTTTTAGAAAATTTATTTAAGTTTAAATTGTTGTCTAGTCAGCATGTTTCAAATACACTCGACATCAAATAAATCGCACCTCCTGCGACAAGCATTTTCAAACGTATGCTTCCCCACTTCCCACCAATATTGGCACCATTTGAAAGCCTAGTTCTAACCTTCATTTCATTAAAGGAAAGGTTTTTACCCCAAAAATGTGTCTTTAGAAGGATCCAGAGTCACTTCTTCAAAAAATAGGTAGTTACGCTAGAGCCAACTTTTATGGCTATAAAATTATTGTTAAGTTGGGATTAGTCGTTATCCATCTGTTAAAGAGGACACGTGAGATCATTATTTGGTTTTAAAACCATAAAAATTGGTCTAATTGATCCCAGAGGTGAGCCCAAAGTGAGGTCTTTTTTCAAGTCACATTTATGTTAATAATTTATTAAGAAATTAAATGCGTTTTTCTTTAAGGATATTTATTGGGCTTTCAAATAGTACCAATATTGTTGGGGCATCATGATTGTATATATATATATGAAATGAAATCTTTAAAGTTCGCATCGCGGATGGTGCGGTTTATTTGATGTTGAGTGTAGTTCGTGACACCCAAGTTAAAGTTTGTCAACTTTTTGGCCACTTTAGGTACTAACTAGGTTTTCGCTGAATAGTTTTTTGATGTCGTAGAGTTAATATGATGAGCACGAATTTTATATATTTTCTAAGTGTGTTAATATTAAGGTTTGCTTATTGGTATAATAATAGGAGTAGGTATAGTAATTTTACTTTCCTTATGTATCTTAGCCGCCACAAACCGGCCATTGTGGCAATCATTGGGGGAGGCCTATGTTCAGCAGTGGACGTCCTATGGCTGAAATGATGATGATGAATACTTAAGTATCTGTAGGATTGCATCTTTTCTCCATTTTCTGAATTGACTGCTATTTTTACTTTAAACTTATATGCAGCAGCTGCAGCGAACTATAGTTTTAATTCTTTCCAAATTGGAGCAAGAATTTTGCTTGCGTTAGCTTCTCTATCCTTTATAACTCTATGGCCCAGAACAGACGGTGAAACGCAACTGCAACGAAACTGCAACTTTCCGATGATTCTGATGAATGAAACTGAAATTGAAACTGAAAGTTTCAATCTGGTCGCGTCATGTGTGGTCTCTCAACGGACGCTATGACAGAAACTTAGATGCAACTCAAAAGTAACTAGCAGTTGCAGTTTCGTTGCAGTTGCGTTTCACCGTCTGTTCTGGGCCTAAGTCTGAATTGAATTAACGTCCTGACCACCAAGATATCTCAGTGCATTACCTTTTAATAAAAACATAGATTACAGATAGGTACATGTAGTAATAAATATCCAATAACTGCATTTCTCAGTAGGCAGTGGCTATTTCAAAACGTCTATCTTGTCTCTGGCAATACTTTTCCATATACCCCTCTGAACATGGTAAATTTAACATAAATCACCATTTATAGTTCCATAAATTTAATTTTACAAGTACAGTCGACGCCGAAAACATGTTTGATTCAATAAAATATCAGGCTCTAAGTACTTTATTGCATTCGGAATAGAGCAAAAACCACGAGCTGTCAAACGAAACCAATTTTGGTTGACACTGGATATCATTTGTGTTTCAGTGTCAGAATTATTTCACTGTTTTGTACCTATAACAAATCAATCCTTGAACCAGTGACCACGTTTATGAAGCACTATTTCTCATGAACATCCACGATTTCACTCACGAAAATCTAAAAATACCTCAGATTTCAAAAAATTTCAGTGTGCTACTAAGTGCCTCCGAACTGTCAAATAGTTGCAAAAAACGGTTCTGTTTGACGTGACGGCGACGACATCACGCATCTTTTTATCACAGTGTTGCTGCTAGTGACATCTCTCTCGATCATTTCTTTGTTGCTATATTCCGCTAGGTACGTTAACTTTAAATATGTCCACATAAGCACAAGCCCGACTGTACCATTTTACGATGTCGTATCGATTAATTAATATTAAATATTGATTAACTGACCTCTTGTGTAGTAAATGACATCTTATGTACCTGTAATAGGGTCGATTTTGCAATGAATATTTATGTATGTGCTGTCCACTGTACATAGATAATGTAGTATAATCTCAGAATGTCTTCATTTGAAAACTTTTATGCATAAAAGATAACGTTGCAAAAAGCCCCAAGGCTGAATGCTTCGGGAAGCGTCTCAAACGGGAAAAAAGCTAAAAAGTTAGCTCAACTACATATTTTTTGAAGAAGTGACTCTAGATCCTTCTAAAGACACATTTTTGGGGTAAAAACCTTTTCTTTAATGAAATGAAGTTTAGAACTAGGCTTTTAAATGGTGCCAATATTGGTGGCAATGCATACGTTTAAAAGTGCTTGGAGGTGCGATTTATTCAATTTCGAATGTAGTTTTTGTGATAATTGTTCGAACAGTAGCACATCAGACTATACATTTTCGTTGCAAAATCGACCCTATTACATCTACATAAGACGCCACAGTACCTTGATGAGCTATTTATACAGGGTGTTAGGTAAATGGGTATACGAGCCGACACTAGCCCATGTTAACATGGTCATATAAATGGTATGGTGAATTCAGAAAATTGATATCTTCATTTTAATTATTTTAATTTTCATACAAATCTGATTTTATAAAATTTATTTAAAAAAATTAAAATAATGATATCAAATTTCTGACTTCACCATACCATTTATATGCCCATGTTAACATGGGCTAGTGTCGGCTCATATACCCATTTACCTAACACCCTGTAGATCTAGCACTTAACTCGTCAGTGCGTGATGTATGTGAGCGTACCGGGAGGGTGTTTTAGGACGTCAAAAACGTCAGCAAGATTTCAAATATGCTTCATATTTGTATGCTCTGTCACGTCATTTATGTCAATATCACCTAGGGATGTTATGGATATCCGTAACCGTAACCGAAACTATCAGATATCAGAAATAAAAAAATTTCCGTGACCGTAACCGATTCAAAAGTTTCGGATAGTGTCGGATAACGGCGGAGTCTAAATCTTATATTTTTAATACACGTCAGGTAGTAAATACACGTCAGATATATAAAACTTCGTGCAAGTAAAACTAAAAGTACATATTTATGGACTCTACATCTACAATTTATAAATAAATATCAATAATATAATAAATGATTGATGACATTTCAAGAAATTAATCTCACATCACAACAATAAATGAGAAAGTAACTCGGTATGTGTATTTGTTACCTTTTCATTTTTAGACTACTGAACCAAATGTTAAATATTAGTATAGTAGAAACACGTTGGACCTAAGTGAAGGATACTACTTTTTGTCACGATTGTAAAACTTGATGGAAATTAAAATTGAGTGTGAAATTTTGTATAAAAAATTGATTATTTCACATGTTTGCAATGTTAATTAGTAGACAGTGTTTTAAATTTAAAACTCGTGTACTAACATTGCAACTAAGGAATTAACATTGCAACAAACCCAAATTCTCGTGAACAAAGCCTCAGGAAAAACTAGGCCTTAATAAAATCTGACATAATGTTTTCTGCTTATTTGTAAAATGCACTTTCTACAGTAAATGAAGAAGATTAATGGCCTGTTTTTAACGTATGCCGGAAAATTGCAAAAATAATAATTAATTCCTTGTCATTTTATTTTAAAGACCGGAACAAAACGATTTATTTCCTCAAATATGAGTATTATTCACTGATTGGAAATTATAATCGCTTTAAAGAAAATAATAACGATTGAGTAACAAAAAATTACACACACAAATAATAAATAATTATATTATAAATAAGACAATTAATATGTTTTATTTGGCATCGAATAATTTATAAACGAATGATTATTATGAATGATCAAATGATTTTGAATATTTTGAAAAATAATTATTCCTAAGTGTTATGAACTGTGATTATAGATGAGAGAATGATATTTAAATAAAATTAAATTCAAAAGTTAAAATGCAAATTCTTAATTTACAGGTACAAAATTAGGATAATCAACATGACTTCAAGCAGAAAGGTAAGGTTTTTTTAAGTTTACCAGCGCTTTTTAGTGTTTAGCGAAATCTAAATAATATTTGAAATAACTGATATTGCTTAAAATATCTCGAGACTAACAAAGATAAAAACTAAGAACCAAAACATTTTCACTGCATTTTGGAAATATTTTTTATTAGAAGTACTCTAATCACAATTAATTAACACAATTAGTCTTTACTATGTAATTTATTATGTAAGTAAGTAGTTAATTCATAAACAGACAACATCATTCCATAGAAATTAATTTGTTACACTTTTCCAATACATCTAGTTGTTAAAACAAAGCCTTAACTGCACCTTATCAGTAAAGCCATGTATTAATTAGGAAACATTTGTTGATAAACTGTTCATAAACAATGTTTCATCATCTCTGTAAACAGTTTATAATTAGTCCATAAAAATATGTGATTAAACATTGTTTATGATACATGTTGCCGTGTTCCCCGTTATGAGTGGAGAGCAAGTGTGGACGGCCAAGTTTCAGAAACCTGTGTTTATGGTAAACTTGTTTCACACTAGTCATAAACAGTTTATCAACAAATGTTGCCTAATGAATACATGGCTTAACTCTTGGTTACGTGGCAACACAAAAAACCGAAATCCTAATCTTTTAAAATTGCAATTTAGTTATTTCATAAAAACCACTGCAAAAGCGAAAGCTCAAACAATTAACTGCATATTTGATAACACGACTCAAGTCGGCTTTCTACTTTGTTAATTTTATACATGCAAGTATCAAGATTCATCTAAACCTGTAAAACCTGTGTGCAGTCTAATTGTATTAAATTGCATAACTTTGGTCTGTCAATTGAGCTGTGTTGAAATTATAGGATGACGAAAAAAACATGCATTAATTTGTACATTTTTTATGATATTATCTATCCCCCTCACTAATAAAAAGTTACACACTTGTAGAACACTGTTTTAAAATGACATTTCCATACTAAACGTCACTTTAAAACACTGTTCAACGAGCGTGTAAGTTTTATTAGTAAGGGGGTATGTTTTTTAAACTTACTGTTTTAAATAAAGATTGATAAAGGGCTAACCTCTAAAAGGAATATTTTCAAATGTCTTTCATTCTTTTAAAGGTTTTTTTTCCATTGGACCGACTGCCAACAATATCTTTGTACGACAGACAATTTTTTTAAGTTAGATGTGATAAACCTAGTTATTTTTGTAAAAAGAAAACTAGTTAGAATTTAATATCGTTTTCACGTAGGTATTGTCCTATCAACTTGTCTTGCCTTTTCTCGCCGAAGCGAATAACAATGACATATTTGTGCTTCGTGTAGCACAGACCCTATATTTTCGAAGCACTATCCGAATCATAATCGACTATATTTTCTAAATGTAAAATTCAAGGTTGAATAGCTCGCATATCTCAATGGCTAAAACCAAATTCCCTACGATTAGCCCATCAAGCTGACAAGAGGCGTCAAAGACAAAACATACAAAGTAACAATACAACCAATAACTTAATTGTGTATTCGTGCCTAACAATTAACCATTGAATAAAACAAAAAACTTAAATACGTGTGAAGAATTCGGAGGCAATGTCAATTGTGTAGAGTAGCTAAAGATTGTAGAGAAAACAGCGATTTTTAGGCACAAAAAGTAATTTCCATTTCAATTGGGAACAGTTTTTGATCTGGTAGTAAAATCTCACATTAGCGAATCATAGGTAATTGTTTGGAAGTGTTGAAATTTCCAGGAACTACTAAATAAAGCTAATTTCCACGTTTTTCCGTAGCATTATTTTGCTTTAGATACTGGATTTAGTCAAAAGAAAATTGAGATAATTAATTTTAACAAAAAAAAACAACTCCAAACACCTACACTAAAAAGTAGTTGTGGGTTCGGTTCCTAAGTGTGAAATTACATTATAGAAGAAGATTATCGATTATAATATCTTTTTTATACTGTCTCATATAACAGTGTAGACAAATATCATATCATTTCGACTTTTGGTCCTCTCATAGAAGAAGATTTCCTTAGATAAGTTTCTTTCGTCACGACACCAAAGTGTTACAATATCAAATTGGGTGGCAAGTAGCAGAACATTTGGCAAAACAATGAATCATAGAGAAATATCGAAATAATGACCGGTCGTACATCACAATAACATTTGTCTTGACATTAATAGTGATGTAACCAGATCGTTGTTTGTTATATCGATGTTTTTTGTCTTAAATGTAAATAATGCAATGAGATCTGATTTCCGCGAGCGAGACCATGTGTAACATTTATTTTCTATTTTCTTGCTGCAGAACGAATTATGGATCAAATACAAAATAATTAATTAAAAAGGCTTATAATGAGCATTCAATCACGTAACCTACATTGTTATTAGTTTAAATCAATTTTTATTTTACTTAAATCTCCCATCGTATTTTATTTTTTGCCAAAAAGATCAATATCGACATCAATTTTTATTTCGATTAGAATGTTTTTTGAAATACGATAAAATACATCTACTTTTATCGATAAAGAAAGTAGAGACCTCTCCCATCACTGGCGGCAAGACGGATGATTACTATTACGTTATTGCCGTAACAGTAATTTTGTCTGTCTGTGTAGTAACGTCGTGATTTTCTCACTCGCTAGACAATATGGATGCGATTTCGATTCGGTTACGCGTTAGTGCAGTGATAGATATTTTTGGATTGATTTTGCATTTTGTTAAATTAATAGCTTCAGGTTTTCCACAATGAACGGTCCTGCGCTGCCCGCATCCAGGCTCTTCCCGCGACCTTTACCAGATCTGTGGAAAACCTTGGGGGAGGCCTTTGTCCAGCAGTGGACGTCATTTGGCTGAAACGAACGAACGAACGAATAGCTTCAGCCGCTATCAATGTGGATTTCGGGTCGTCAAAGAAAGTAAGAACCTACTTATTGAATTTTTCTCCAGCTGAAAGAATTTGCGAAATCGGTTCAGTAAATCCAAAATATTGATTGGTACCTAACCAATCTCCTAGAACAAATTATCGTAGATGCAGAGTATGGACAATGACAGGTTCAGCTAAACACTGTTTGTGGCATCTTATTTACTATTATGTTACATCTTATATATTATGTACGATTTTGCAATAAATATGACGTAGGTACTCGTAGAGTATGATGTGCTGGCGACTGTAGTACATCTACAAAGTTTATAGGGCAAGACCATTGAAGAATGAGAAAGATAAAAATAAAACTTTCGTCTCTGTATCAACTAAACTCCATTCTCAACCAACTGAACATCAATATTTTGTGCACTTTCATCTCAATAGATATCCTTAATTTCCTATCTATACGGTTCAAAGTCCTATATCAGTCGATTTATTGACGCTTGTTCTATAGTGGTGTTATAATGGCATCATAAGGAATGGAAGCTGTGACCTCAGAGTCATAGTGAACATTGCCGGTGTTATGTTTGCGAGAGTATTGAAATTGAGACGACAGGCACATCATACTTGACATTTTTGTTGCAAAACCACCAGTATTACAATGATATAAAGACGCAACTGTGTTAAACTTGATGTGCAGTCGTCCGTACAATGTATCTGAACGAAATATAATGATTTTGATATTCAAAAACGCATAAAGTTTAAATTGAAAATATTGGCAAAGATCTTTATAATAGTAGAGACCTATTTCATATTGACCTTTACGTACCTATAAAATACTAAACATTTAGTAAACTATAGTTATTCATGATTTAAAGTTGAGAAAAAATTACCTACAACTTGTGTTCGTATAATAACAGGCACATCAAAGTTTCAAAATTGCACCTTTTAAAAACGCATAAAAATAGTTTTCAATGTAAATATTTATCAAAACAATTTTAAAGGTCAATGCATTTTTTGATTAAATAATGACGGATATTTAACTTTACACGACGGATAAATGACGCGCGTATGAATGAAATTACGAGAGCAGTGAACGCACGCCCGCAATGTTCGGCCCGCGAGCGAATATTATGGCGATCGCAAAAACTTCTTTTCATCAAAATTCTATTTTAAGCTGTTACATTTAACATTTATAAATTTTATACAATGTACGCATCTTAAGAAATCACGCGCTTCATGAAAATAATGTCAAAAAGTCAAATCGATTTGACACAAACCTTTGAAAGTTATAGTCCCTTTACTAGGTAGATAGTTGCACCATATTTTAGACCTTATTTCCTTGTCTTACGGCCAAAAATAATGTCAAATTTAATCTTGCAAAGTCCATTAAAGGCTTAATCAATATTAAGTAATCACATAAGTACCGAGATAAGATCAGTGAACGTCTCAATAATCGATAAACTCGATAAATAAATCGATTGCGCGAACGATAAACTGGATCCATACATTAATCGAAAGTCGAATACGGAATTAGGGCTTGCGTGGATATCAATGAAAGTATTGTTAATTATTTTTATTAAGCCTAAGTAATGAGCGTCAAGCGACTTTAATGTCCTTTTTTCACTTTAAAAAACACGGAATAAAGTTACATTTTGACTAAAAAAAATTGTAAAGGTAATTCAATGGTTTGAAAATTTAAGCCGTTTATAAAATAACACAAACGTTTTATTTAATTTCAGTTTGAAGATTCTATTCTTATAATAACCGCAAATTAAAAAAACATTATTCATTTGCCGATAAAAATATCGATAATTGTAACATCACTACAAAATACTCATGACCTAACAATTGGTACCCGTTACATAATATAGGTAGATAAAGCTTATTTAGATATCGACATAAACCGTTATTACAAAACACAAAACCCTTAAACCTAAAATCGTAAATTCCATCAATTGCACCACAATACAAGACTTTTACTTTTCACAAATACAATTAATTTAAACCAATTAAAGGTTTAATGTTTTACGATTATAGCGTCAATGTTAATTTACTCATTTACACGAATCACCGGATTACGCATGTGTTAATAAAAACGCTACTTTATCACATAGCTGCGCCTGCGCAAGTCTTTTATTATAGACTTTAATCCCTTGACTTAAGGTCGAAATTAGGTATTTTTGTGTAAAAACGCTCTGAATTATAAAGGTAATGGACCAGTTGTAAATGAACGTCTTAGTGGGTGTTATCCAACTTAATTGAATGTAAAACAATAAAATTTAAAGCTTATCCTTTTTTGATTTGGGTTTATTTTTTTACTGCACTAATTATTTCATAAGGCAATCATTTGTAAGACTTGTTTCACTGATTATTTTGAAACAAATAAGGATACATTATAAAAGATTCGGAATTACGAGATTTTTTATGTACCTATTGGTTAATTATTTCTTTGTCGAAGTAAGTATATGTAGGTACCTCATTGAAAGTTGTACTTTTAAAGCACTAAGTTTCCATAAGTACTCCTAACTTATAATCCTAACACCCGTATTCACAAAGATTACTATGAGGTCTCACAGTGCGCGTGGCGCACAGGGTGACTCACGGACCAATCACAGTGTGCGTTCGATTTGCTGCTTCACTTAAACAAGCATCGTTTATGAATACGGGGGTTATTATTCTTTACAAGTTTTCTAAATATGGTAGGTATCCAATTGTAACTCCAAGGCACAAATTGCATAAAATAGTTAAGTTCATTTCAGCCATGACAACCCAATCGTATTACAAATAAATTTTAGATTTGAGATCAGTCAATAGATGCAGTTTCGCCAAAAGTTTTAATGGCTTATTAAAAAATCATCAATTGATAGGAGGTGTCAACCACCCAATTTGCTCAACCGAGCTCTACAATAAAATTCGCAGATTCTAAATAAAGGTCTTCAAAATCTTTCTTGTTATTTGCAAAACTTTTGCATTGAAGAAGATTGCTTCAAATCCGAATTTCCTAATTCTTTCATCACATAGCTGCATAGTAACGTTTGTTTCCAGCACTAATGTCAAAGTCATTATTCCCATATCTCACGTGTCACAACTCGAATGCCCATTTGGTAACCACATATCGATTCTATTATTCGTTCCCACATCTTACAATAAGTAATTTTGTTAACAAAAACTCAATTTAAAGCAAAAAACTACTAATGCGTGTGCGCGTAGTGTACGCGAGAAAAAACGGTCAAGGTAAGTTGACAAATAAAAATTGTACGATTAGATATTAGAAGATGTACCTTTAGGGGGTTTTGGACTTAAAATTGAAGTTTTTGAAGTTATTATTCTTTGCACGTGACAAAGGTCGGAGGCAGATTGATACGGTGGGTTAGTAGTAGTTTCGCAGTTTAGACTTCATTCTTTAAAATATTTTAAATCTGTAACATTTTCTATAAAATTTCGGTAATATACGTTTTTCAAGTGTCAAACTAAAGCCACTAAAGACGCCTCGATTAGACAGACAGCTAACCCACCAAATAACTGAAGCTATCACTTAAGTATACAAAGACCTTATAACCTGAGAACCTTTCACTAGCTAATCCAGAACTTCCACGCAAAAATCTTTACTCCTAAAAACCCGTCTCAATTAAGGTTAAAGAGATAGCCTTATAAACTGATTCAATGGACTTAATTACAAACACTTCCTAAAGATTACCATTCCATAAATCGGCCAGATAGTGACAGGTGACACGATAATTACAGACCAATCGGGAACCGGTTCGGAGCGGTAATCACCGGTTGCTTCACATTCCAGGATGTGCCCAGACTAACTAGATTGGGTCAGATGTAATAGCTAATTGAGATGGGAATTAGTTTTGCCCGATTGTGGAGAAGAGGTAATTTCACTTTAACTATTGAGGCGACAATTCGTGCACTACTTTATTACAAACCTAAATTAAATACTGAACACTATTTCTTTAAAAGGGAAGCTATTTTAATTAAATTAGCAGTAAGTGAGCCACAGTGCAGTCATTTCATCTCATTCTATTGAAAAGAATTGCCATTTGAAGGCAATAGCTAGAACTATGGCCCACTGTACTTGAAATCTATTTTCTGTTTTTTGAAGTGTTTCAAGACTTTTACTCGTATTAAGAAATAAACAAGGTGCGAGTATTAACTATAAACTATTGCGTATTTATTTAAATGAATGATTATGGGAAATTTAAATTTAATAATGACCCTTTTGACACAATAAGAAATGAGTGAGTCACCGTAAAATCGACCTACTTCCCATAATACAAGCAGCAAGATCATCTAACATAGTTTAGACAAAAATGACACCTTTTTAAAGTCTTTGTTAAGTATTTACCGGCAGGTATGTCAAATCAATTGATTGTGTTTTATTGTGAGTTCTTGACGAATGAGCTAGTGATGGGCCATTAAGATTAGTACAATATCGATACCTTTATATTATGTAACTAAGTGTAGCGTCACGCCGGTTTAACGTCTCAAATTAAAATGACGATTTTAACGCACGTTGCAAAATGTAGCTTTAGACATGTTTATTGACTACGTACATGTACATAAATCTAATTCTAAATTAAATCCATTGTATCTTTAATTTAAATGATCGAATCCGGTAGATAAACTACAGTTATACAAAAAAAAATCATTAAAATTATTATGAAAATGTCAAAATTGTGAGATTTAAGATATATCTACATCGAAACCTTTGTTTAATTATTTCATTAATTATCTCAACTTACACAATTTTTTCTCACGCTTTAAAATAATGAAGTTGTCATTGTGGCGTGCAACTGCATTACTCGATCTTTATCGATGTCGATGTCTGCCTTTTCCCATCACTAGCCACATTCATGACAGCCAACAATATGTTTATTAACCTCACAAAATCTTGACACATAGTTAAATAACATATCTTTAGAGGAATAGTGTAACAAATCGTTTATTTGAAAGCGCATGATTTGTATGGGGTTTCGTTTATGGAGATATGAAAGCTGTACTTTCTTATTGTTGGGATGCTCAAGATATTTTTATATGACAACAATACAAAGTATTTCGTTATAGTCAGTGTCAATCATAAATAAGATATAGTAATAATCGTGTGGTTCCGAAAGAGTAGAATGGGACTCTCACTTTTTCTGAGGATCTCGTAAAAGGCGACTAAGGGACAAATAAACAGAAGACCTTACAAACCTATCTGGCTAGCATGTGAAGACTAAATGACCTGATGATAATGAAAAAACTTCTAAGAAGTTTTTTCCATAAGTATAATACCTATAAGAGTCATAGTCAGTCGTTAAAATCATCTGATTAAAACCAAACATCAATTTATTCTTCTTTCGTCCTGAAGTTTGGTCCCTTAGCAAAAAAAAAACTCAGTTTGACCCATTCATTAATAGAACACATAGATTAACTCTCGCATTCATATTTGTATGGAAAACCCGTCTGGCCAGTGTGGGGACTGTGGGGAGTGTAGCCCAATCTTCAATTTGCCTTTGGTAAATTGAAGGGTCTTGTTCCTGCAGTTGATACTAAATTACCATCATCTTTTCAGTCACAGGACGTCCACTGCTGAACATGAGACTAAATGATTTGATTATAATTTAAAATTTCTTATCGTGCTACCGAAGTATAGCCCTGTACAGGCAGGAGGCAGTCCTTGATTGAAGCAATATTCAATCACTCTACCAAAAATGATCAGAAATTGATCAAAGGTTTAGCAGCGAAAAGATAACAGACAGACAAACTTTCGCATTTATTATAGAATTGTATCGCTTGGCGACATTTAGCTCAATCGTGCCGCATCCCGCCTCTAGGATTGTCAGACTGCGAGACTTCGTGTCGTGCGCTCGTGACTCGGGTCTGCGGTTTGAATTAGTGCAGTACAGAGACAGATGGTTAGTTGGTACAGTCAGGCACATTTCTTTTGTTTCTACTAAAACAAGAGTGAATCTATATCTATAGAAGCGAAAGGTCATTGACTGACTCACTGACTCGTCACGAAATCTCAGAAACTACAAGTGCTAAGAGTCTCAATTTTTTCAAGGTTCCTTTTAGAACGTAGGTGCTCACTAAGATGGGATTTTGCAAAATTCAACCTCTAAGGGGGTAAAACGGGGTCCACGCATACGAAGTCGCGGGCGGCCGCTAGTGGTGTATAACTGGTTACATAGATTTGAACTTAAATTGTAGATACGTGTATATTTACCTCGTATTAGAAGTGGTAGTCTATGTACTATACTATACATACCTGAAATAAATACGAAAGAGCATTAGAATGACACAAAGCTAAGAAAAGTAGCTTTATTTAAATAACATTTCCATATTTTATGTTACAAATATTTTTAATTGCATATTGTTTTAATTCGATAATTTCGTAAACTCGGATATTTTTAGGAAATTGATCAAACATGAGAATATAACAAATCGATTGTTAACCACCACAATAAAAACATAACTAATTAATTAATAATTTTCGCACGCATATTGCACGACTTGATTTACATACCATAATACATTATTTTTTCACACAGACCACATCACGGATAGCCATCTAAATATTCTTTTCAAATACTCGTACATCTCTATAATACTCTCAAATAAACACGGAATTTTCATCTTTATCTTGCTGAGTATAAAGGTGGAAATTCCATGGAACTGGACGGCCAGTTCTTGTGGTTAGGTTTCCCACAAAAACAATGGTTCAAAATTGGGACAAACTGAATACAAAGTTAGGCAACTATCAAGTGTGCGAAAAGTGAATGAAGAACATGTATTGTAAATGGAAACATTGCGATTGGGACATGACGTTATACTTTCAGTGATTTGTAGCCAAGACACCAATTGGTCTACAAAATTAATTGAATCGCCGATTATTTTTATGAATTCATCATCATCCGGTCATTTAATCTCCACTGCAGGAGAACGAGGACTCTAGTTCACCAGAGGCAAGACGACTCTCTTTAATTTAACAGAGGCAAATGAAGAATTAAAAATCAAAGTCCGAGGATGGTTTTCATAAAAACTAATTTCCCTTGACTGAAATGTTTCTCAAAAGCTTTCAGGAAAAGCTGGACATCCTTTTTTCTATGGGATATGGATTTCTGTGGCGATATTTTGATGGCAGGACAACCTCGTATTTATTTTATACCTCACAAACTCTTTTCCAAATAATAACATCATTGTATCATCAACATAATGAATTGAAATATCGATAACTAATCGAATAGTTTTGATCGGTTTCGATCAAGGAATAGAGCTGGTACCCACTACGTAAAGTGACGTAAAGTTAAGTAATGATAATGATCCAACTTAAAACTCCATGGCATGCACACTCACGTGGCGTGGTTGATTAACGACAATGAAAGTGACACCAGCCAATTAGTACGTCAGGTTGTACAGGCGCCGTTGTCGTAACTAAATAATGATATTGTAGTTTTGTTTTCTTAGCTTTTATAAGGTTTGTTCTTATATGGAATTAGATGCTTGTACGGTTTCAACCCAGATATCTAATAGATATTAGATCAAAGGAAATAACTCTTTACTGCACACCACTCAAAATTTTACAATCATACTCACAAAAAAAAGTTTTGAAAGGCATAATTTATACAATTTTTATCGCCAGAAAACGTTCTTTAGAACATTTATAATGAAGAAAGTAGGTACTAAATATTTGTAACCTTTTAAAATAAAATGGGCAATATCAAAAATGTAGTTTTTCAAAATTATTCTGTCAATTAATAAAGTAAATAAATTGAATCGATTACGATTTCGATACTATTTAAGGTGTTGTAAAACTTAAATGTAAAACCCTTAAACAAAATAATCATTTAATTGAATTTAACTACTTTAATGTTGTTCATAAAAACAAAATGGCGGAGAAGTCACGCGCCTAAGCTTTCGAAATCACTTTGACCCGTCAAAATTATGAAATAAATATTTAGTTTCAAATAAAAACTGATTATGATTGAGCTTGGGAAACCATAAGTCATGTCCATTAAAGCGAAGAGTTGCTATGGTAATGACACTATGAAGAACCACACAAAAATAGTAGACGTAATAACATAATTATATTAAAATACTTGAAGTTTGAGTTTCAGAATCAAAACTTCTTATTTTAAGCTTTTGATTGTGCTTTTGATCTCATTAGTTTTTATTCTACAGCAATGTTAATAGGATGCAGGCCGCCACCAACTGGCTATTGTGGAAATTATTGGGGGAGGCCATGTTCAGCAATGGATGTCGTAAGGCTGAAATGATGATGATGATGATAAAAATGTTAATGTCACATATTCCGGGTGAAACTCGCTTCCACCTTCGCCGTGATCATCGCTTACCATCACGTCATGCAAGCCAAGAGCTTTTCCGTTGTAGTTGAAAAAAGGTAAATTAAAAGCAGTTTGTAACATAATCCCATACATTTATTTACCCATATGTATCATCATCATCATTTCAGCTACAGGGCGTCCACTACTGAACTTAGGTCTCCCCCAATGATTTCCACATCGCCTGGTTGTGGGGCCTGTATCTAGCGCCTTCCTGCTACCTTTACGAGATCGTCGGTCCACCTTGCTATAGCCGATAATACACGAGAACCTCACCATTTAGTGACAAACTAATGACCTACAGATACTTTATAAGTGATATAATAAGTACCTATTACTACCATATCAAATCCAATTTCACACACAAATTACCCAAACATTACTTAACTGTTACATTACAAACAACCTATTACACGTCTAATAACGCGATATTTCACTGTTCATCTCATATATCACCATAATTGATAAAATAACAGTGTTTTGACATGAAAATTGTCAGTACTTGAACGCTCAGGCAATGTTGTAGCCATCATGCATGATTTGGATGTGAAATTTCATACAACGCATTATTAGGGTTGCCCCAATGACCTTTGACGATCGTATATTCCAAATCGATGTTTAGAATGATCACGAAGTTCACTCACATGAACTTTGTTCAAAACTTTAAAATGCTTGTTAAATCCGTTTTATCAAGAAGAGCTAGCACTAGTTTTACTTATCTCAAGTAGAGATTTCAGCCTGCCTGAGTCCATTATTGAGACCTGTTTCACGGGCTCTATTAGATAATAAAATTATTGTTTTTACTGCATTACCTATACAAGCTTTAATTACAACATTTCAGTCTCTAGGTCGCCTATGTTTGGCATATTCGTTCGTTTCAGCCAAATGACTTCCACTGCTGGACAAAGGCCTCCCCCAAGGTTTTTCACAATGAACGGTCCTACGCTGCCCGCATCCAGGCTCTTCCCGAGACCTTTACCAGATCATCGGTTCACCTAGTTGGCATATTAATTAATATAAATTGTATTCTACTACTCTTTTTAAAAATAAAGGCACTTTTACAAGAAAATTATCGCGAAATCCTCTTTTTAAAAATGCATAACTAATTGAAAATGCTAATTAAATATTTAAAAAAATGATTGTTTATTTGTCATTCATTATCCGTTAGCAACCCTACACATCTTTCTAAAAGACCGGCCGCGGGACAGTCTGTAATTAAAATATCATTAATACTTAACGATGACGTAACGACATGACAATCGCGCGGGAGTGTGACCTTTTGGAACATTTTTTGTTGTTTTTTATGGAGCTTTTTTATGTTTTGGTTTTTCTAATTAGCTCGGGGTTTTCCGTAAATTGCTTACCTACCTATTGATGATAGAAAGCTAATGGGAAAATAGGTAGTGATCAAGGATTTTCATGGATAAGGACAATAGACAAAACCGAAAACATTTAATTAAAATATTGATATTTTAGAACCGTTACCCTTATGTAAAATTATAATTTATGTGCAGGCATTTAGTACCTACCGCTAAGATTATTCTCCTTTAAAAGAACAAACAATCTATACTAATATTATAAATGCGAAAGTAACTCTGTCTGTCTGTCTTGCTTTCACGCCTAAACCACTGAACCGATTTTGATGAAATTTGGCATAGAGATAGTTTCAGTCCCGGGAAAGGCCATAGGATTTTTATCCCGGTTTTTGAAACAGGGACGCGCGCGATAAAGTTTTTCTGTGACAGACAAAATTTCACGCAGGCGAAGCCGCGGGCGGAAACCTAGTTCCTCATAAATGGTTAGACTTTAAAACATACACTAAAAAGTAGAAAAATAATTACTAATTACATATTTATTAGGACGAATTAATATTTATGTATACCATGATTGATACTTTTGGAGTCGGTGCCAAGATTATGAAACGTGTGAAGTTTGCCTGCACCGACTCCAAAAGTATCAATCATGGTATACATAAATATTAATTCGTCCTAATAAATATGTAATTAGTAATTATTTTTCTACTTTTTAGTGTATGTTTTTTGGAGTCGGTTTTATTTTTTTTTATAAAAATTAACTTATTTCTTGCTTTTTAGTTAACTTATACCACGTATTACCACTGAAGGTAAGCAGTACATTGAGACTATATTCTTCATGTCAAGTGTAAAATAATATTCCCTACAAAATACAGGTTACCATATCGGTAACCTAAAAAGACCTTAAACCGTCAGCCCACCTTAAAAACATGAAAAAATACAACTGTTGGTCTATTTGTACCTATAATATTTAAAGAATTATCCTCCAACTCCTAAGCGTTAAGGAGTTGTACGTACCATGACCAGTTCATCATGATGAGATGATGACTATCTAATGCTAATATTTGAATAACTTTAGAAACTATACTTATCTATAAAATTAAAAGAATTATCCTCCAACTCCTAAACATTAAAGAGTTTTACCTTCTATCATCAGCTCATCAATATGATATGATGATTTCCAGGAGCAAATACTTGAATAACTTAAGAAAACGTTTGAAAAACG
Organism: Ostrinia furnacalis; assembly: GCF_004193835.3. Taxonomy (NCBI): domain Eukaryota; kingdom Metazoa; phylum Arthropoda; class Insecta; order Lepidoptera; family Crambidae; genus Ostrinia; species Ostrinia furnacalis. Next base: position 178,795 of record NW_021133288.1, read on the forward strand.
ATATACGTCCCTATAAAATTTGGGAGTTGCCCTCGATTTCCCTAGGATCCCATCATCAGATCCTGACTTGGTGACAATGGGACCACCTCAGAAGTGTACCCTATCAAACAAAAAAAGAATTTTGAAAATCGGTCCACAATTGACGGAGTAATCGGTGAACATACATAGAAAAAAAAAAACATACATACAGTCGAACATATAACCTCCTCCTTTTTTGAAGTCGGTTAAAAAGAATAAAAACCTCATAACTATGTTTTTCTACTTATTCAGTACGCAGATATTTTTAACTTGAAACTAACAAAAACAAAACCATCCCTTATAATCTTATTATAATCTTAACAATTTTCTTAAAACAACTTATTTTACTTCCGACCCATCGTTTCACTACAAACACAGGAAATTAACAATTGCATCTATTGTTGTTATTTTCACTGACGAAGACGCCCAAGGCATCGCATGATTCACGGTACATTATCTAATGTTTGAATAGCCAATCATAACCATGATGTAACACCACAATAGGACCCCTTGACCCCCCATATTAGGCTACTACGAACACGAGTATAAGGTGAACTACTTCATAATTTGGGTGTAGCTTTGAAAATCGATATGTTATTGGATATAAAAGGAACATGATACATACTGAGAGAGGATAAATATAATTATAAATATCCTTGGTCATTTTATACAGCGTCATCTAGACCCCAAATAAGCATAAATGGGTGCCAAAGTGCCAAATAACGTATCATCATGAGGTCATTTACGCCCGTATACACAAACGATGCTTGCTTAAGTAAAGCTCTGTGTAATGTATCTCTAATGTAATGTAATTTAATAGTGTGACATTTTATTAATTTTGTAATGAATATTTGTATGCTAAAATTTAGCTAAATGTGCAATGCTCAATTAAACTTAAAACACCTATGTATGTACCACATTTATTACAAATAAATATATTCTATTCTATTCTTCTATTCTAAGCAGCAAATCTAACGCACAGCGTTGAATAGAGCTCTGTGATTGGTTCGTATGTCACCCTGTCCGTCCACGCGCACTGTGAGACCTCATAGTAATGTTTGTGAATACGGGCATTAGTCTCCATTTGCAGGAGCACGACCCTCTCAAAACCAGAGGTAAATGGAGGATTTGGTCTACACTCCCCACGCTGGCCAGACGGGTTGGGGAGGCTTGATGTTCGTTTATTAGTCCCTTCCCCCTTAGTCGCCTCTTACGACGACATCCATGTGAGACAAGACAAGAAACCGTTAAAAAAAACGTTATCCCACATAACGGTTTTTTTAAATACACGCAGACACAATAGAAAACACTTAAACCAATAAAAATAGAAATTCTAACAAAGAAATAATAGTGGTTTTACATAATAATTTATAACTAATCAGCTAGGGCCAGTCTTTTGACAAGGACTTCTGTAGTATGATAACTTTTGAAGTTGACTGTACTTTTTTTTAACCACAACGAGGAAGCTCTTGGCCTGTATCTCACCTGATGGTAAGTGATGATCAGGCCGAAGGTGGAAGCGAGCCTTTCTGACCCATGGAACACCAAAGTGGTACACCTAGGTGTTCCATGGTTTACTTCTTGTACCCCTGGTTCACCTAGGTGTTCCACGGTTAATTTCTTGTACCCCTGGTTCTGCTATCCTACAAATCCTCAACCATAGAGGAACTGGCTATCTCACCTCTAACTGCCGGAACACAAACTTACGTACCTATATTTTCTTAAGTCCCACAAACTATTATTGAAACATCACGCGATCATCCAATCCATTCCAAACGTCTCCGTCTCATAATGATATAAAAGTGCTAATTATTTCCTAAACAGAACTCAAGCGCACGAACAAAGAGCTCTATCTTGAGTCTAGATCTCAAGTCAAGTCTTAATTAGAACTAGAACAACGTAACATATCCATTGTAACGGTTACGTAATGAAGGGACCAAGTCTGACTGACGGAACTAGTCTGTTAAACTGACTGGAGTGAGGCAGTTAGTCAGAAAAGACAGATTGATTTCAGCCTAGATTGGGTTGGAAATTGTTGTTACTCAATCAGTAGGTCTCGGTGATCCGTAGTTGAGACGGCAATCGTGAACTGCCTTATATGTCAATCTTACATGCTAATTATAAAATTTAAAAGACTGTTCTGTTACTTAGTATCTGTTTGTTACATTTTCAGATCTGAGGTCCAATTATGTAAAGCAGTCGTATTCATTTGACAGTTCAAAACGTACGCTATATTCTGTCAAACGACTTGTTAGACAGGTTTTATCGTACGTTTTGAACTGTCAAATCTGGTCAGTAGTTTTTAGAGTTCATCGCGGATAGACAGAGACGCGGCGAAGGAGTTTGTTTTACAATTGCTATTGATTCTTCACTATTCGTCTCTACAATTTTTACATCTTTTCTCTTCTATAATCCTAGTACTAGTCCTCTATCTGACCACATAATGTGCAGTATTTATCATGACGTAGTAACTTACTATCTCTACAATCTTCAGTCACTCTTTAGTTACAGTCTCCAAAGTTACACTACTTATTTGAAATGTCATCATTAATTACATCAAAGGCTTCTATTTCACCAATAACAATCGGCTTTCCCAAGTCAAGAAGCTATCGGCCGATTTTAGATATAATTCATTAGATCACAATCGCGCAACTAAGTTGTTTACACTCTACCGAATACAATGCACAAGTCGTCTAATGATTGTAGATCTTAAAGATACGATGCGATAGAAAAATGATAGTTTTAATTGGAATGTCTTCAAAATTAAGACAAGTTACTACATTACACTGATATTATTAAGAGAAAAGATTTGATTGTTTGTTTTTATTGAAAAAGCTTTGAAACTACTGAACCGATTTGAAAAATTCTTCGCTCACGAGTTAATGCAATGTCGCATCACCGCGCCGTCCCACGTCAAATTCAAATTTCAAATTCAAATTCTTTATTGCTCCAATGTTGGTATATAAAAGTCAACTTTAATAACGTCTTATTCTCTCATAATATAATACAAAATAACGTTCCTTCATTTAAAATTGCATATAATTTGGGTACCTAAATAAATAAATTATTCAGTGGTAGTACATTAATATTTGAGTCAAATTGACTGAATTTGACAGTAAAATGGCCGGTCATTTATCAAAAAAATCAAAATCAAAAATATTTATTCAGTTTAGACCACAAGTGGCACTTATGAACGTCAATAGAAAATAATTTATGGTTTTTGACCATCGTGACCGGCCAGATTCAGTCAATTTACATCTCTCACGAGCATGACTGAAATGACGTAAAATTACAATTAAACATACGTTTATTTCTGTCCTTACTAAACTAGAATCAATATACGGTACGGCTAATTGCTCTCCGAACATACCCCCTAATTGGAATGTTCGCATCGTTAAATAGGACGAAGTCATGCGCGCGAGTCGATCTGCACGACATACTTTATTATGCAACGAATAAGTGTGCAGTGTGCTTTTGTAACTTTTTTACTTTAGATATTGCGAGGGAATATAGAGATTTATAGCTCCTGAAAAACAGTTTGCACTATTTTAGGAGCACGAAGTCACACGATGCTTGCATAAGTGAAGCAGCAAATTTAACGCACAGCGTTGAATAGAGCTCTGTGATTTGTTCGTGTGTCACCCTGTGCGTCCACGCGCACGGTGAGACCTCATAGTAATGTTTGTGAATACGGGCGTCAATAGAGATATTTCTTCTTGTCGTGTCGACAACAAACCTACACAGCGTCAGCCCAAAACTCCGCCACAAGAGTGGCGTTGACAGTACCCTTCATTTGTTGTCAGTACCCTTCATTTAAATCTTCCTGCGTGCAGTTGTTTGGGCACGCAGGGCACGATATTTCTGATTTCTGTATTAAAAGAATTTCCTAAATTCCAACTACATTCTAAAAGAAACCTTCAGCTTATTAAGTCCCATTTAGAATTCCGTTACTAGCAAGACTCGTAGCAACACCTATCACTTAACTTTTTATTGCGTTTGGCAATCCCGAACACAAATCCGACACTTGAGCAACGTTCTGTGGCGCTAAACTGTATTTAACCGTAGTTAAACTGACAGTGTTCGCGTGATATTTATTATTCTTTTGTTTTGTTTTCTTGTTCGGCGTGCGACAGGCTAGAACAAAACGAGGGGCAATCTTTGCATACAATGCACTTATGCGATATATTGGACGGTCAGCATAATACTTAGGAAATGTCTTAATGCTGCTTCGTTGTAGGTGGGTCATTATTACATAATTAGATTAAACACAGAGCAAATGTACATTCATATTCCTACATCATTCGTGTGATATCACGCACATTACCTATAATATTATAGTTCCTCTTTTCTACTCTAAGTTTTTAAATATAGGTATTAATATCGTTTAGGTAGAAGCATACTGGATCGGTGGCGCTATCTGCCGGCGTGAACTCGGAATAAAACACTGGCATAGTTTCATAAATGCAAATTTTAAGAAACTTAAACCCGCTTTAAGGCCATTTGCTTGAACGATTTCAATTAATCAACTCGTAGTTTTGTCCTTTTTGGCGGAGTGAAATCTCACTTTAGAAAAGTCTCAGTTGCCACCACTAATAAAAAGTTGCGGGGTGAGTTTCTTTCGCCACTTCTTCTCAGCACCAGCCCATATGTTATCCCGAAGTGGTGGTAGGACGAGCTATATTTGGGACGTGTGGTCACTGATGAGGTCGTGATCCTCATCAGTGAGGGGCCAAGGAAGAAGAAGAAGAATAAGTTCCCTGGAAAGGGGTACTGAATAATTTATTTGAAAAACCTTCTCCAAAAATTGGACACTTTTTAAACTTTTTTAACGAAGTGCCTTTATTTTGGTGTCGCTACATGCGCGCGCGCTTGCGCCACGTCAACAATCGCTCGATAGTGCAAGGCCGGCAGTCGCGCTCAGGATCAATGCTTGCTGCATTGCATTTTGCTGCTTATTTCAAGGACCTGTAGGTTTGGTTGCCGAGCTGACCAAGGACGACTTCAGTGGCAAGTTGACCAGTACTTCTAGTGACAAGACTGATTTAAATAGTTTATTAATCATTAACGCATCGGCTGTGACCTATAGTATAAGAGCTAGAGCCTTTCGACTTTCAGGTTCAATTTTCAGAGGTCCTGAAGGTGCCCCCATACTCTTTATTTTATGTAGGTACTAGCTTTTGCCCACGGCTTCACCCGCGTGAAATTTATTTTGTCACATATCGATAATACTTTTTTTAAGTCTGGTAATTTATTACCAGATAATTAACAATAATACTGTAAGTTTCAACAAAATCCGTTCAGTATTTTTTGCGTGAAAGAGTAACAAACATCCACACAAAACTTTCGCATTTATAATATTAGTAGGATATTAGGATCTAAGTAACTGTTCACAGCAAATCCGATTTAGCCATGACCGTTCCATCACGCACACAGGCTATCATACTATTATGTAGTATCGTGTATGCTGACAGCTATCACCTTTTTCTGGGGGACCTCCAAATTGAGAGGATCTACAACTCTCTACCACTTGGTTGGTACAGTCTACTTCCATTAGGTATCTTTCCTGGTGCAGAAACTATTTGAATACTAGCTGGATTTACCATGAGATATTTCAAGTAGCTATGCAAATATACAAGGTCAAACAAAGCTTCTCGGCTTTCAGTACCAACTCAATGTCACACTGTGCCCTTACTTGTAGTTGTCTGATAAATATGTATGTTACACGATGTGGCACTTTAGGGTGTTACACCTCATGTCAACAAGCGATTTGACCCGAATTTGTCACATTGTTTAAAAAGTTGTCAGACAAAAACAAAAAACAACAAAGCCACCTAATGTAAAGAATCTATGACCCAATAATGGTTCATCTCTGGAAAATTACAAAACTTAATAAGTCAGAAACAATGGTTTTCGAAATGGCACGCGTGGTTGGACAGACAGCTTTTACATTGTCGGTTTTTTTAAGATTCCTTACGAGAATTCTTGCACGAAAAGAAAACATTTGGTAACCTGCAGAAATCAGAATACACAACATTGTAATGGAAAACATTTTGGACCAAAAACCAACCTTTACAAACTGAAACAAATTAGCGTTCTTTGTAACCGCAAAACTTTACTATTTGATGCGGTTTCTAAGTCCAACGCAATTTACAATTATAGTGTAATTTTTATGTGGGGAACAGAAACGGGGTGTCAACACGACAAGTTTTGTTATTAATCAACTTTGGAAAGATGGGATACGTCAGTCAAAGGACGTCACTTATATAAATTCTTCCCGAATGTACGCGAACGTCTAACTAGGCGATGGTTAGAAATCGACCATTGCTCGTCGCAGTTCCTCACGGGACATGGCAACTTTAAACATAAACTTCACGAATTCAAACTAGTTCCGTCTCCTTTTTGCGAGTGTTCCACTGATGATGTCAGTCATGAGCAGTCTGCCCATCATATCTTGAGGGAGTGTGATCTTTGGAAACATGAACGTGATATAATGCTTAATTCAATACAACATACATCTGTTTCCGCAATTTATTACACCGATCTTGTCGCGACAAGGAAAAATTTCCGTGCTTTTAAGCGATTTTGTGAAAAATATTATTGGCAGGGGTGCATAATCTTTTTCTTAAAGGTTTTAAGCCTTTGTTTGTCACATGTCATCCGTTTTGCAATGGAGGGAAGTCGAACCTTAATTTCGAACTCCTCCTATGTTCTTCTGATTAATTTCGTTGCGGGTCCAATGACAGTTTAACTTTCCCCCGGGACAAACTTGACCTTCATTGGTTGGGTTTTTGTGGCGGTCAAGCTGTAGATCCTGGCTACACAGGAGTTGCAGTGGTGGGAACGAGAGGTGGGAATAGTCCCTTAATCAACTTTGGAGTAGCTCTAACTAAGGCTGAGTTGCACCATGTTACTTTTACTTTGACAAACGTCAAAAATGTGCCAAACTCCATACAAAAGCATCGGTTATTGCTATTTATTGTATCGGTTAAAATAAGGTGGTGCAACTCACCCTAAGTTCAGGCTGTAAGTTCTGGCTACACAAAAGTTGCAACAGTATGAACGAGAGATGGGAATTGGGAATATTCCCATCCTATACCTATCAGAAAACAATGATAAGGACGTAACAAATATCTCTTCTCTCTTTCTTATCCAGCTCGCCTCAATTTCCATTCATCTAACAACAACTTATGTATCTTTCCAGATGTGGCTCTCATCACTGGTCGCGTGCACGCTGGTTGCCATGGCAACGGCAGCAGGAGAGGAGTACCTACCCCCCAACAAAGGGTACAACTATCCCACTCCCGTCATACCCTTCCCGACTGACGTGAACGGGAATAAGGTAAGTTTTTAATACAAGCTCTACATTTATCCGAATTTATGTCCACGAAGACTGATAAAAAAAATGTGACAGACCAGGGAAATTCAAGCAGCCGTTTTAATAAAAAATACATAATAAGGATTAAAAGCACATAAAATTTTTACAATTATTCCAAAATAAATGGAATTTGGATTGAAAACGCACCAATAACGGCTGTATTCCTGTATAACTGGTTTCAATACCCAAATCAGTAAAAAACCAGTTCAGATACTGAAGTTGAAGTTTCCGAAAAATTATAAAAATAAAGGTATTTTTTCCCAAATTCGCAATACTCTTATAAACACTGTGCCACAAAGTCAACAATACTATTCTCATAACAATTAGGTATTGTGCTTTGTGCATTCCAAAGCTCTTGAAGTTCTTCCACGGAATTGGCCCAGTGATTATCAACTTAACACCTACGCGAAGCTTAATTGTCTCTACCCACAACACAGACCAGACACAGTAAGCTCCATTATGAATCAATAGAATAGAATTGACTATCGCCAATAGCCTAAAGGTGTCGCTGTCGGAATACCAATAAGAAATCCGAAGAACGCTGTTTCGACTCCCGCCGATTGATAGACTATTGTAGTAAACCCACTTCTGACACAAGCATTGTATTTAGCTTAACTGAAGGGGTTACTCGTAAATTATTATTTTTTGCATTTCAATCCTAGCAATTTAAAAAAAGCAGTTGGCACACACAATATTGTAAAGAAAACAATCCATAGACAAATTAGTCTCATGAAAAAGTTGTTCCAAGGCGTTGATTTTCAGAAAAAAGAGCTATTAAAAATATGATTTTCAAAAATATTAACGACGTTGATTTCCAAAATAAAGAGCTAAATAAAGAATATGAATTTGAACACAATTTCTTACAAGATGATAATTTGAGGCAATAAATCATTACAATATTAATAGATAAGACGCAGAAAAATCTCACTGCATTCATCTCCGTTGTGATCTCAAACAATAGAATCATCCAACCTTGCACACGCAGTTATAATAATAAAATAAACTATTGAAACGTCAGAAATAATTTCGACAATAACTATTTGTATGCACTGTGAATTCTTTGACCGTGGATCGATATACTTGTATCGTTGTATGATATCATTCAACTGAGTGCATTGTTAAAAATACACACAGTCTTTATTGCTTGAATTAAAGATTTGGTCTGGTCGTAGTTTGAACAATTAAGAATTTATTTAATATTCAGAAAACAATTCATAATTCGTAGTGGTTTTAGTTTAGTTCTAGACATTGCGACATGGTTGGAAGTGCATTGGATGGGTGAACAATCTGTCCATTTAGTGCATGCATTTATCACTTGCATCACACATAAATCGATTCATACCTATCATCAAATTACTCTAAAATTTTACGACGAAAGTTTTTACATATCTGTACAAAATTCTAAAGTAACAACGAAAGGCAACCCATGAAAGAGGTACCTAGTTCGAGGATTTTAAGACTATGAATTTGAGGAGTGGCCAACGTTGGTCCTAGACTGAGAAAGTGGCGGGATCTTTGGGGAGATTTGCAGCATAAAAATGAGAATTACTGGGATCAAGACTTGGTATATTACGATTTAAATACCTAGTGTCCGAACTGCATCGTGGTCACAACTGGTACAGATGACAGCAGCACAAGACAGGTGCAAACTTGCCCCTATTGCAGCGACATAAGAAACCTCATTATTATCTATGCTGCTGCAGCTGTCTGTAAATACAGGACTCATCGGACCTCTACCTACTTGTCGCACTACTGCAAACTCTTGGAATTCCTGTATTGCCAGGATCTACAGTTTTCCCGCCAATCAAACAGCACCAGTGAAGATTTAGCTGTCCCGGGGAAAGCTGACTTAGCTGACTAGCCTGGAACAGCTAAATGTTTTAGCGATCCGTAAGCGAAGCGATAGATTCGCCTAAATCTACCTTCACATTGGTCAACGCGGTCAGATCTTTCAAGACCCACCTTATCCTTGAATCCGAGACATCAATAGTGTCTCGGCGCCAAAGTTATTTCCTTTACACAGTATTTAACTGCACAGTTAACCGTTTATTGGGTACGGAATGAACTTTTCGACTAGCTATGTGACCTAGCGGCAGAATGCCTGAATAAAGGTTACGGTTTGATTCTAGCTCCGAACAGCTCAGAATGTTTGTGAGACGGATTTATTTGGATGATATTTTTATATTATTGTCTTTACATTTAAAGTTGCAACTAAGTTTGTTACGATGGAATGGACTCTAAAATGTAGATATTTCTGTCATATAAAACCAATTTACATAGCTTCTGCCTGCGGCTTCGACCGATATTCGGACTGTCACAAAAAAATTAGAAGTGGATTTTTGCTAGAGCACTGCTAAATTAAATATTTGGGGACACTTCGCTATTAAGGATACTAAGCTCTTTGGAATAACATCCATAATATTATCCGCATTTTTTTAATGAATTCGTTAGAAAAGCCCGCTGATACAGCTCAGGTGTATATTGTTATACAATGACAAGACAAGACGATTAATAAAATTCGAGTTCTGAGAATAACAGTATCTAGACTGTGCTCATAAAGTCAGATAAAGGCCATCTAAAACCCAATGTTGTAAGACCTCTCTCTATTTCCACAGCAACCCACCCCAGGGCCGTTCAGGCCGGCCACGCCGACCCAAGGCACGTACAGGCCTCAGCAGCCGCCGCAGAGACCGCAGCAGCCGCCGCAGAGGCCGCAGCAGCCGCCGCAGAGACCGCAGCAGCCTCCGCAGAGACCCCAGCAGCCACAGAGGCCTAACACCTATGTACCGCCACCACCGACTCCCACTGGACCTTCCCATGACGTGAGTTTATAGAATCTTTGAACAATATAGGGTATGGCAGGTAATCAACAACCCATCAAAAACAATACTTGTCAAAAAAACCAAGTCTCGCAACTCAGTTGTTCTACGGTAAAAAGTTGTGAGATCCATGTAATACCAAGTCCAGGCCAGGAAATCTTTAACGTTTTACATAAATATATTGACTTGGCCATCGCACTAAATAATTTAATTTACACGTGTTTTCATGCGATGGCCAAGTCAATATATTTATGTAAAACGTTAAAGATTTCCTGGCCTGGACTTGGTATTACATGGATCTCACAACTTTTTACCGTAGAACAACTGAGTTGCGAGACTTGGTTTTTTTGACAAGTATTGTTTTTGATGGGATCTCATTTCTTTTTGTATTTTGTAGACAGCAGTTATGTATCTAGAAAACTGGACCGAAATTGAAAAATTTTACTCGACTTGGCGGTTGCACTACCGTGCCCCCAAATATTTTAGTTTTTCCTTGATTCATACACCAAACACTACTTATATTCCAAATTTGAAGCTTCTAGGTCTGCTAGAAGTGCCTTAGAATTTTGATGATCGGTGAGTCAGTCAGTGAGTCAGTGAGTGACAAAATTAAGTAACTTTGACCCGTTATAATTCTTAAACTACTGGTTCAAATTGAATGAAATTTTAAATATACCGTGTCTTTACAATGCCTGCATAGCTAATGAAAATTCAGCCTTCTAGTTTTATCCACAACGAAGTTACAGGCGGTCGAAAATGGCCTGAATTGCTTCGAGAAAAGGATGGTACGGCCGTGCCGCTTTTTTGCTCGACTTGGTGGGGGCACTGCCGTGCCCCCAGATTTTAAGTTGGAACTCAGATCTCTATCACATTACGGATACGGTGTGATCTAATCGGGCAAATGACACATCAGTCGGGCTAAAACGCATGCAATGATAAAATGTTATGGACGATTTTAAATGACAAATGTATGGGCATCCAGGCAGTGCCGGGTTAACCCTAAAGCAAATAAGCAATTACTTAGACTTTAGAGCACCATGTGTTGGGGGCACCAAAACGAGAACCATAAGAAAATTTGCTAGCACAAACTATTCCGCCAATTTAAACCCCGTAAAAGTCACATTTACGCCCGTATTCACAAACGATGCTTGCTTAAGTGAAGTAGCAAATAGAACGCACAGTGTTGAATAGAGCTCTGTGATTGGTTCGTGTGTCACCCTGTGCGTCCACGCGCACTGTGAGACCTCATAGTAATGTTTGTGAATACGGGCGTGTAATAAGTACCTACTTTAATCCAGCACTGATCCTAGGACACGGCTTTATTGTTGTCATGTTTAGTGACAAAAAAGTCTAGCAGTTGGTGTTATCAATTTATTTACAAAACATCTACGCATCATCGATGTAGTGGTCGGGGTCGGTTGCTTTTGGAGGCGTAATGTATTTTTGGGAAGAATCTTGATCGTGAACATCTGCTTCATTGTCTGATAACGTTTCTGCAAAAAAACAGATTTTTAGGAAATGCATACGAAACTGTACGCTAAATGTGGAGGACTAAGGGCCTTGCCACACTAGCGGATTGCAAGCGGAGCGGCATGCAGCGCGGCGGGCACGTCGCGGTCGCCAAAATGCACACGCGGCATGCCTCCCCGCTCCGCCCAGAAAACGCTTGCAATCCGCCGATGTGGCAAGGTTAGTGAGCTGCCACACTGGCGGATTACAAGCGTTTTCAAAACGGAACGGCGAAGATGTCTTGGATGCGCGGCGAAGATGCCCCGTTCCGCGGCGGAAAGTCACGGTTGCGCGGCGAACACGAGGCGAAAACTCTAGGTGGAAACGTTGCGCATCCGCGACGTGTTCGCTGCATCGCTCCGCTTTGAACGCGTATAATCCGCCAGTGTGGCAAGGCCCTTAGGAGTCGTTCTCACAGCAATCCAGTTTAGTGGGATCCAGTAATGCAGAAGTTGTTTAGAGACTACAAACTATGCAAACACTATGAAAATTTGAGTCAGAGCTAAGTTACTTTAGCCATGCGAACTAAGCTAATCTAACTTAGCTTAGCTATTTGGCTGCCAACAGCTTAAGTAAGGTAATCTTAGGCCCAGAACACACGGTGAAACGCAATTGCAACGAAACTGCAACTTCTAGTTACTTTTGAGTTGCATCTAAGTTTCTGCCATAGATTCCGTTGAGAGACCACACATGGCGCGACCATTTCAAACCGGTTTCAAACCGTGTGTTCTGGGCCTTACAGAAATAGTGTCGCTTCTCTCGACCAAAAAATGGTGGGGCGCGTCTTCGTGGATGAAACGATCTATACTTAAATTGTTTAAATATGTTTTTAAACCAACCTTCATTACCATTTGCATTTTCCAGTGGCTGGAAATCGCTGTGAACTATGTGGTTTTCTAAAAAAAGGATTTAAAAACCAGCATTACAAAAATCTCGAGTGTAAACATGAAAAGAGAATAAAAATAATTTCGTATTCAAACTATTAAACTTACCATCGCTATCTAAAATGATATAATGTATATTAAAATTTGGAAATTACCTAATAAAAGCAATTAACTTCATTGTAACCTCCATTAGTAAACATAAAACTGAACTAGAAAATTAGTGAAAACTACTTACCAGGAACAAACGACGGGTCAACTAAAAACACGAAAATAGAAAAGAATATAAAATAGGGCGATAAAAAAACTTGGAAAAAGTAATTAATTATGAAATTTTGGCGTAAAGTTCGGACCGCCTTTGCGCGGCGCAGCACGGCACACCACGACACAAAGCGTCAAATTATTCATTTAGTCATTTTGATGGAGTACTTATGGTCGCTCTCGCTGCGCGTCGCAGCACAGTTGCTTACGAGAGAATATTTTTTCCGCGTAGCGCCGCGCAAATGCGGTCCAACCTTTATACTTACAAGTTATAGGCTGATCCGTGGTACATCTCGTTTTCTGTAAGGGAAGCTTTTCTGGCTTGTGCAATTTCACTCGAACTAAGAAAAATATAAATAAAAACATTGTTAATTAAACAAATTTTAAAAATAGAATAATAATTCAAACAGGAAAAAGAATATAAAACAAAAAAAAACAAATGTTAAAAAAGAAATGTTTATGTTCCCTGTAATAAATTCCTATTTTCCTCTTTCGTCGCGCATCACGCCTGAACGGCTGAACTGAACCGATTTCTCTAATGTTATTTTTGTGGTCTTTACTATAATTGCCAGGTTTTTATGTAGGAAAAATAAGAAAGTTGCGCAGAAAACAAAAAGAATTGACTAAACTTAACTTTTCTTAAGACAGAACGTTTGTAGGGTCATTTATTTAAAGAAAGAAGTTGGTACTTACCATTTTCAACACCTTAAAAACAACACAAACGCACTAAACATTTATTTACTGTATATAATTTATAAATTATCTTTTAAAAAACTTTAAACTTACTGGACAGCCGCTCTCCATATTCTACAGATTTGTAATTAGTACGATTTAATAAACCTGAAACTTGTCTTTCATTAAATTAAATTAAAAACGAAAAAACTTGCCTATATCCATTTGTTTTATTAGTTCTAAATTAATGAAAAAAACTTGATTAATATGTAATTCACTTTATAAAATCTGAAAAAAATTAAAGTATACTAACTATGCTTTTCAAGAGATTTGCTATACGCGTTGCAAATCAAGGGTAGGAATAAATACTGTAAAACATAATTACAAAAAGGTTAGGTAACAATAAGTTTAAAGCAAGGTTTAGACTAGCAATAAAATTTGCAGAAGTTGAATTCCGCAAGATGTCACCACTGTGTAAATCTTGCAATAGTTGACCACAGCTATTTATACAGTGGTAAACAGCTTGCGGAAGTCAACTTCTGCAAGTTTTATTGCTAGTCTAAACCTCGCATAAGACTAAAGATTGTTATGTGGTGGCTATCAATTGATCACCTGGATTTGATCACCCAGGTGATTAGAGTGAACTCAAGGCGAAATTTTAGTGTCCTCTGATCACCCATGGATAAGATCACCTAGGTGATCAAAGTGGACTTCTTATTTATAGGTGATTAAAGGACACCAAATATGTCATTTGGAGTCTACTTTGATCACCTGGGTGATCAAATCCAGGTGATAAAAGTGGAATAGAGTAGACCTATAAATTTTGTGTCTAGGTGCAATTGGGGTAAGGTTTTTGACCGGCAGTGGGACAGTGATAGATTTGGTAACCAAAAATATTTACCCAAATATAAATCCGTGAATGGCTCATAGTGACGCACTCCAAGAACTCTGCCTTTACATGTTTATAACGTACAATAAAACATTTACGATTTTCGGTATCGATATTGTAATAAACGAAATATTAAATCACAGCAACTAGAAATGGAATCGCAACATCCAGTAGATATGTACGAGTAGGTAACTTTCCTTCGTCTAATTTTCCACATTTTATTTCCTTCTCTCCCTGAATGATAGTGACAACCCATAAGATTAAGTACCTACCTATTAATCACCTTAGAAGGTCTTGTAGTTGCAAAAATTGCATGTCAATAACATCTAGGAGTTCCACTCCATATTGCAACTCCTTATAAAAGATGTAGCAAACCGCTTGGAGACCCTTTGCTCTTCACCAATCTGTAAGCCTTACAAAAAAGCAGCGAACCCTTAGGCCTCAGCTTCGAGTTTAGCGGGCAGCGGGGCGGGAGCGGCGGCGGCGCGGGAGGCGGGGCGGGCAACACAGACCCGTTCTCGAAACAAGCGGGCAGCTCGCGCGGCGCTTTAGCGGCGAAGTGTTGTGTTCGGGGTTGTGTTGTCGAGATATTTGTTTTTATTCGCAAACGAAATGTTTGAACAACAGCGACAATTTTATTTCGATTCAAATTTATTCCTAACGCTCGATTTATTGTGGACAAAAGAAGGAGTGCGCTGCCCGCTCCCGCGCCGCTGTTTTCGAGAACCAGTTTATTTAATTTTACGCATAAGATCCTGCCGCTCCCGCGCCGCCGCTGCTCCCGCCCCGCTGCCCGCTAAACTCGAGGCTGAGGCCTTAGGCCTAGTTCAGACACGTGTGATATCCGCGCGGTTTCTGGGTGACTCTAATTGGTGAGGCACTGATGCAGTAACCATGCGGTTACAGTTTGATGCAAATGTACGGGAATCGCACCACATTTTCTCACCAATGCAACTTTTTTACAACCAGGATCTACAGCTTGGCTTCCAATGAAACCCAATCAGTAGAAGGTTTAGTAGTCCCGGAGGATAGCTAACTATCCAGGAACCCGCAACGAATTTAATCAGAAGAATAAAGGAGTTAACAATACTCCTGTGTAGCCAGGATCTTCAGCTCGAGCAGTTCAGAATACTAGTAAACATACGAGAACTGCCAAGCAACCACGCGATTATCGCAGTTTACGAACCAGCGGGGTTACTCCGAAAAACGTAGTCAAAGTTTCGGATGTTGCCATCCCTCTCACGCAAAGCGAGATACTGGCATGACCGACGGTGACAGATAGACCTGAAAAAACGCAAACCGCGTTTCAGAGTAGCCCTGCAAGCCTTAGTGACATTTCTCTTATTCCAGCACGACCACAGCCACGACCACCACGACGAGCACCACCACCACGAGCCCGGCATGCCCTTCGACTTCGCCTACACTGTCAACGAGGATGGAAACGACTACAGCCATAACGCCATCTCCGACGGTGACGTCACGAGGGGAGAATACCGCGTGGCCCTGCCCGATGGCCGCACGCAAGTCGTCAAATATACTGCTGATTGGAAGAACGGATTCAATGCTGAGGTAAGCTTTTCTTCTAAAAGATTCTAAACCAGTCAAAGTCCTTACGTGACTTTTGAAGAGCGACTGCAGTCTTAACGCCATCTCTGATGGTGACGTCACGAGGGGAGAATACCGTGTGGCCCTACCTGATGGACACACGCAAGTCGTCAAGTATACTGCTGACTGAAAGAACGGGTTCAATGCTGTGCTGAGGTAAGCTCATTTGCATTCTAGAAGATTCCAACTTTATTAAAGTCTTTGCGTGACTTTTGCAGAGCGCTGATCAACATTGACCACCAATGCAGCCTAAACATGGAGCCTCCTAGATTAGCTATAGTTGTTAGCCTTCTGATTTGATCAATAGTAAAAAGTCTGAGAAGTAGCGGCTAGTTTTAGTTTGGTTAGAATATTGTAGCAATTAGAACTTCGACAGGCAATAATTAATGTTGTTTCCTCATTAACCAGATAGTTTTGACTGTTCCCACTCCTAGCCAGACAAGCATGTTGGAAGCATGCTCGTAGTCTATAAAGTTTGTGAGGTTTTAGGGGGTAATCTCTGGATCTACTGACCGGTTTTGAAAATTCTTCTTTGTCATTAACTAGGTATAATATAACCCGAAAAATGAGCTTTTTGTGACAAAACGATATTCAAGGAAAAACCTTTTCAATTCCAGGTGAGCTACGAAGGTGAGGCCAGATACCCTGACCAGCAGCCGGGCTACGGCAGCGGACCTTCAGCCAGTCCTGGCCAGGCTTACGTTCCCCCCAGCCAAGGTGGCGGATACCAGTATTAAGAGAGAACTTGAAGGCGTAACTGGAGAACCTAGTTTGGAGCATTTGATGGAATGGTTCATTTTGGCAACAATCACAAATCATATGAGTTAGACATCACTATCACTACATATTATAAAACAAAGTCGCTTACCTGTCTGTCGCTATGTATGCTTAGATCTTCAAAACTACGCAACGGATTTTAATGCGGTTTTTTATAGACAGAGTGATTCTAGAGGAATATTTTTAAGTATTATAAGTACATTGTATCTATGCGAAGCAAGGCGGGTCGCTAGTAGGACTATAAAGGGGTCATATTGTATACAACAAGGATATGACTCTATTCTGAAAAGATATGCATGGCTTTGCTATGACATTATCGAGAATTTGAGTTTCGTTATCAAAAACTTTCTTCAGAAACGAAATATTAAATTGATTATAAAGGTATCGATTCAGTATTACTAGGTAGCGTATCTACTTCTTTTCCTTAATAATTATAATCGATAAGACCAAGAGCAGGTTCTCCAGTTATGCCGAAATAATATAAGAATCGTACTTAGAACTAAGAGAATGCAGGCACTTAGAAGGTGGGATCTACGTGGATCGGAGCGGAGCTCAATGCGGAGCTATGTATCGGTTTATATGCGCATTTTGTTTGCTCCGCACTTTGTGTACTAAATAGCTAAGGATGAGTTTTTATTAATGCGAATGCTGAGCGGAATTTCCATACATTCGACATTCTAAGCGGCACGAGTGGCGTGCAAAATATATGAAACTAGCTTTCCGCCCGCGGCTTCGCCCGCGTGGAATTTTGTCTGTCACAGAAACACTTTATCGCGCGCGTCCCTGTTTCAAAAACCGGGATAAAAACTATCCTATGTTCTTTCCCGGGATTCAAACTATCTCTATGCCAAATTTCATCAAAATCGGTTGCGAGGTTTAAGCGGGAAAGCGTAACAGACAGACAGACAGACAGACAGACAGACAGACAGACAGAGTTACTTTCGCATTTATAATATTAGTTGGGATTGAAGCACTGCTTCTCTCCAACTAGCTCCGCATTTATAGAAACGTCTCTTCTAGTGCCTAATTTACTCTTTATCTTGAGTATAAAAACCCAACGTTATCTGATGTCCAGTGATTTTGAAACTGCCCCTTTAAAATAAAATCTTTTTTAAGACCTTGTCTATGACAAGTTAGGTATTTGAAGAATCTCATTTTTATTTAATTAATAGTTCTCATAATACAGTGGGTCCTAATTTATATTATATCAGTAATACTACTGTATTTATAAATTAGGAAGTACTGTATGATTGTCAAATTAATTAGGAATTACTAGAAGCGAAATGAGATTGTGTTATGTATGTAATTACAATGTAATGATTAAAAATTAAACACTGTAATGTCTGTATAATATATTTTATATTTCGATTGTATAAGTGTAGTCAAAAATATAATTTTGATGACATTTTTTAACCAATTTATAGTTACCAGAATATTAGTTACCATTATAAAGTATGTAAGTACTTAATAAGTATAATATACATAGACATAGTTATGTAATAATAAAGTAAGTACTACTTATGTGCCTAGCACATATCTACAGTCTAAACCAAGTTTCACAAGCTTATATCTGGATAATATACAATATAATATTATATTCTACAAACTACATAACTCTACACTACAAAACAGTATTCTAAATTATTTTAAAACAACAATGTAATATTTTTTTAGTTCACATTTTCATAGTGTGTAAGATTTTCTACAATTGGTCCCTTTATTCAATAATTTATATAATAATTCTAAGTTTGTACATTATACATATAAATGTAAACACTTAAATAAATAATGTATTAAATACGAATATAATAAAACGCGTCATTCGTTGTTATGTGCCGAAAACTGCAGTGACATGTGATTTAAGTGATATAAGTATGACAAATAAATTGTAATGTGTTTTTTAACTCAAAATATAATACTCAATGTTGCACTGCCTTTTGTATATTATATTATACAATTTATACATGAAGCTATGAGGTGTTCAATTCAAAAGTTGTTATTAGAAAATGTCCTTTTGTACCTTATTTTTTATAAAATAAAATTAAGCCACAATATAACTTTTGTTTTTTTATTTTTTTAAGACTACAAACAGTGAAATTATTTTTTCCTTGGGGAAGGCCTATGTTCAACAGTGGATGATCTATGGCTGAAATGATGATGATGATGATGACTAAAACAGGAACTTGAATACCATTTGATTAAAATTTACAAGTCTTAAACTTTAAAGTTTTATGACAGGAACCATTATTATTAGAGATGAAACGGATTGTTGTTTGGCCGGATACCGGATATCCGGCCAGCTGGTAGGCCGGATAGCCGGATATCCAGCGGCCGGATAGTTGGCTCATCGTCTCGTTGCATGTCGTGACGAGTTTAGCGCCGCACTGGTGTTTCGAACGTGATTAGTACCTCTAGTACGAAAAACTTTCGAGTTCGTTTCGTTTGCGTATTCAAAGTGTCATCGAAAAATTTTGTATGAAAAATTAAACAGCGCCCCCTATATTATAGCCGCCCTAGGGGGCGAAATTTTTCGATGACACTTTGAATACGCAAACGAAACGAACTCGAAAGTTTTTCCTACTANCTCGGCCGTTCGTTTCAGCCGAAAGACGTCCACTGCTGGACAACGGCCTCCCCCAAGGATTTCCACAAAGACCGGTCCTGTGCCGCTCACATACAGGCACCTGACGCGACCTTCACCAGATCATCGGCCCACCTAGTGCGAGGCTTGCCCAAGCTGCGTCTTCCAGCTCATGGTCGCCACTCAAGAACTTACCTGCCCCAGCGGCCATCAGACAACTTATAGTGTCTCCAACCTTCAGAGGAGTGGGTACAGCACGGCAATTGACATGATTTTTCTCTAGTCCATTAAAGACCCATTTGTTGAGAGGCTCTATTGAGGCAATCGAGGATTGAGCTTAGATCCTCCACGTTCTCAGCCATGACTACGATATCGTCCTCGAATCAAAGATGGGTGATGTACTCGCTGATGATATTTATGCCCAATCCGCTCCAGTCCAGAAGCTTGAAAACATCTTCCAGAGTGGTAGTGAACAGTTTTAGAAATATGACATCTCCCTGTCTGACCCCTCGCTGCAACTGAAGACCTGATCCTGGAGACGGACTGACATTGTGGCCTATTCGTACAAGCCCTTCAACGATTATAAATATCTATAATAATTTTGGCACCGTTGGAGAGACTGTAGCTTGAAGAGAGAAGTCTTTCTCATAGACCACAAATGCCAGACAAAGTTGCTGATTATTCTCCTCAGTTTTCTGCCATAGATAAGTATGTGGTCTATCATACTAAAGCCTTATCGGATTATTCGGGATTTGTTCGGGAGGTTAGATGTCGCGTGAAACCATTCATGATGACTCTCAAAAACGGAATCAGAAGTGAGATGGGTATAAAATAAATTCTTCAACAAGGTTTTGTTGCCTTTTTTGAAGAAGAGTATCACCACACTTCTGTGCCATGCCGTAGGCGTTTTCCCCTCAAGGATGACGGAATCGAATAGCTTCTAAAGAGCCCTTAGTACCGGCGTTCCGCCTGATTTCAGAAGCTCAGCCGTGATTCCATCATCGCCCGGTGCCTTTTTGTTTTTCAGCTGTTTGAGAGTCATTCTAATCTCGTACAGACACGTCCGGGATATCTTCGGTATAGTGTCGGGTCAATCTAGCTCTTGGGTCTTCGGCTAGATTTGTCATTTGGACAGGTTTTCAACTTCTTCCAATAACGTAAGAGTCAGCCACTGCGTTCATAACATGTTAACACCTAGGCAGCACTCTGACAATCCTTAGTATGTACGCAGTATAATTGTAATTACTGCATTAATATTAAGTACAAGTCATCTGTTTTTCCTATGGAAACATAATATCAGTGTGTGTTTAAGTGGAATTACTGCACATATACTATGTGCAAGGTGAACTTAACAATTGTAGAAACATAATAAGAATGATGTAATTGGCACATACTGCACTATTACTGTGTAGCAAATTAAGTAAGCGCGAGTATTCACGTAATATTAAGTTATTATGTGCTCTTACTGCTAACATAGTATGTGAAGAAACCTACAATCTGCTCTTTACTGCGTTTATGATAATATGTATCTTCCGTTCTAAGATAGATAGAAAAAAACGGGTCTTTGATTCTTATAGATCGCGATGTCAGGATTCTGAATATTCAAAACAATCATAAATGCAGTAAGTGGTACTTACTGCGTTTATAAATTGTGCGGCAGCATTGCCCATCAATTGGGTTATAAAAGCATTTATATCACAGATCCTGATGGATTAGGAACTAAAACTGTACCATCAAAATAATGTTCAATTACATTATTAGTGTCAATTAACTGTATCTCACTACTTCCAGTATGACCATGAATCTTCTTCATGTGTGTGTTCAGTTCTTTCCGTAAACTAAATTTTTTATCGCACAGAAAACAACTGATAGTTTTCTCCATATGCTTCCTCTTAAAATGATCGGATCGTCGTCCTGAAGTCACAAACCGTTCATTGCAAATCTCACACTCAAATGGTTTCTCCCCTGAATGCAATCTAAGGTGTTCGATTAACGTTTTCTTGGTGACAAAGTGGTCTCCACACTGCTCACAAGTGAGGCTTTTTATTTTATCATGTATCAGAGCATGTTCTGTCAGATTACTCTTCCTATAAAAAGCTTTATCGCATATCTCACAAATGAACGGTCTTACTTGTAAGTGTACTTTATTTACGTGAGCTTCTAAACTATTTTTGTTGAGGCTGCGGTATGAGCACAAGTTGCAAAAATAATAATAACACTTCCGAGAAGGTTTAACTTTGGTTGTATGATTTTTTAAATGTATTTGGTAATGTGAGTGAGATTTCAGGGTTTTTGAGCAAAACGGACAAGTCTTCACTCTATGGCAGTTTAAATGATTTTTCAAAGTACTAGGTTTTTTACAGTCTTTGCCACAAAATTCGCAAACAGCTGCTTGGTCTATATTCTTATGAGCTAGAGTCTTATGATTAAAAAGTAACTCTTTAGAATTGAATTTCATATCACATTTACTACAATTCTCAGTATTTGTTATACATATTTCATTTTCAGTCCACTTTGTGTCATTTACAACGTTTTCCTGATCGTCTTTACTAATTATGGGCATTTTTAAGTACATTTGTATCTTATCTACCTCTATTGAGCTAAGATTAATTCTACTTACCTCGTCAGTAAGGGCACCGGTGATCGAAGAAAGAGTTTTTCGTAGGATATTGTGTCCTCGAAGCTTCGTGTACGTTGTTATGAGGATGTTGGAGCAGTCTTCACAGGCTTGAGAACTTATAATATCCTGAAAAGACAATTATTTTTTTATTGTTTTTTATAATGTAACTTATAAAAACTATAATTAGAATGAGGTACCTACATAGAGCAGTTACCGTAACTAAATCAAAGTGATCAAATAATACGATTCTGAGAATGGTAAACTCGGTGACATAACCTTAACCTTAGAGAGAAACTAAGTTTAAAACAAAACGAAAACTGTATCTGAAACGTAATTATGACATATTTTAAGCGTTCTTTACTCACATGACATGGAAACAAAAAATTCATCACACCAGCTAGAGTTGTTTCTACAGATTGATATTCATCACAAATAAAAAGTTTTTGAGTGACACTCAAGTTTTCTTCTTTTTGTTTCAAACACAAGAAGCAGGTTAACCTAAATTTAAGTGGGTCTATTAACATGTTTAAGAATTCCATGATTATGAGTGAAATTTTTTCGTTAATACTAACATAAATAAAGTTTTTAGAAACTTTCCAAAGTTTTATCAATTCAAAACAAAACAAATTGACCGAAGTCGAAGTGACACTGACATTTACATTTCTTAAAATTCATCATAATTCATGAGTGACAAAGGAATATGTGTGTGTTCATAGAAGAAAGGCCTGTGAATAGTAATGCGATATTTGTCCTTTATTGATAATGTAGCTGTTAAATCCAATAAAATAAAGTAAAAAACTCGTGTATGACAGATAAACGTATTATGTTTAAACTATAACTTAATTCTACATTTAAACTTCACTCCTCGGATAATACTATGTGCGTAATACGGAACGTCGTGGGAGTCCGTGGGACTGTTCCACTTTGTGACATTTTGATAGTGACATTTTATTTTTGTGAGTCATTTGTGTTCTCTTTTTACATTTTTCTTGAGGTAAAAATACACAATCAGTCAAGAAATTTTAATAATTCTGAAGTCCAAGGTAACGTAAGAAATTATTACATTTTGTTTTCCATAATAATAAACACATAAATGGAGATCGATAAATTTCTAATTGGATTTTTTGATACATTTTCTTTCACACTTTTGTGATCTTAGCAAAAATTTGTAATGGAATACAACTAGGTAGTTCCTGTGGGCGGCAAAAAGTGGCGGGTCTTTTCTACTCCTTCCCTTTTAATTATTATTAATCAACAATTAATTTGGTCCGGGAGTACCAAAGGGGGTCCATTAAAATAACACTTAATTTTTTTTTTCGAAAATAGCAAAAACCATAGTGATCAAAAAAAGATAGACTGATTTTTAAAAATTTTTGAAAAAATTAATAGGTTTTCTGACACTTAGAAAAATTTTGACGACTTTAGTATGGAGTTTATACATAGCCGAATTTTCGAAAGCATTTTGTATGGAGCCGAGACTTGTAAAAATTTTCGCAATGCGATGGCTTAATTCGGATTTCCTCGTCTCCGGCGCTGCGGGATGAGCAGCCTCTTCGCCCTTACGTAACAAGGCGTAATCGCATACAGTGGGCGGAGGCTGCTCAGTCCAGCGTTGCCAGACGTCCCGATTTTGGCGCGACGTCCCGATTTTTAAAACAAATTTAAATTTCCCGCGCGGGACAGGCTCGGTCCCGCTTTTCGGAGAGAGACACTCACTTCACCAGACTATTGTTTGAAACGCCATATTATTCTAAAGACAAATTTAACGATAGAGTAAATCTGATTTAATTTTTTTTTTTTTGTTAAAATACTTTTTCTATGGCTACTTTTGCTATCTATTGTGACGTAAACGTAATTTTAAGTCAAATAAAAAGATAAATATTTGAAAACCTTTGATTATATACGTTTTTTTATTATGTCCCGCTTCTGACGGAAGAATCCCGCTATTTTCACTCAAAAAGTACCAAAGTCCCGACTTGGCCAAAAAAACCTCCCTCCGCGCCTCCGGCTTTGGAATTACACTCTAGTATCGGGCAGACAAGTACCACGGCCAAAGGACCACGGCGAGTCGGGGTAAACGCAATTGGATAATGGTCTTTCATACATAGATTAATAGACTAGAAAACTGCATATATCTCAGTAACGGTGCGTCGGATCGAAAAAATAATGGAATTTTGAACCCCCTTAAGAACGCCGTCCGGCACCTAGGCCCATAATAATTCCGACCTCAAAAAACGGTCAAGTGTGAGTCGGACATTTTTTCCTAAGTAAATTTGCGAGTCTC
This sequence comes from Ostrinia furnacalis, assembly GCF_004193835.3. NCBI lineage: Eukaryota > Metazoa > Arthropoda > Insecta > Lepidoptera > Crambidae > Ostrinia > Ostrinia furnacalis. Next base: position 203,086 of record NW_021133288.1, read on the forward strand.
GGCTCCATACAAAATGCCTTTGAAAATTCGGCTATGTTCTCAGACCCCCCTTGCTTGCGAAAGCGAAAAATATTACAAGTCCCAGCTCCATAAAAAACACGATCAAAAATTCGGCTAAGTCTAAACTCCATACTAAAGCCGTCGAAATTTTTTTAAGTGTCGGCGCCATACAAATTACGCTCGAAAATTCGGCTAAGTACCTATGTCTCGGACCCCCTTTAAGTACAGATATAAATACAGTGTGAGTCACGTTAAAGTGTACATATGAAAATAGATGAAACTAGACCTATTTTTATCGACAAAAAAGAGGTCAAAAAATTTTTGAGATTTTTTTTTAATTTTTTATAGAATTTTTTTTCATCCAATTACTTATTGTAAAGAAAACATAATAACTATTAAACTAAGCGGTATATCTTGATAAAATAAAAACAGTAATAATGCTAAATAACAGGCAATACTAAAAAAATACATAAAATACACAAGAAAGGCCAACAAATAATAAAAAAAATATACTTTTTGAAAAAAATCCGCTTAAAAATTCGTGTTTTTTTGGTTATTTGATAAATTTCTCCAAAAAATGCCCCTATAACCGGTAGTTTTTATTACTTTGTATTATTCTCTATCGTATTACCTTCGTAAAACGAAAAATCGCATGTCTCTATCCCTATCACAACGTTTGCAATGATCGTTTGAACTAAGCCTCTCCGGGCGCGCCATTCAACGCTTCGTTAACAACAAAACTGAAAATGGCATTAGATTTGTAATTTTGATAAAAACAAGTTAGATTTCAAATAAAAACAAAAGATTTCGAAGTAAAATAAGCATTTTAGTTAAAATTAAAATTGTCTCTACCTGTAGCGGAGAATAATGTTGTGGCAGGCCTTTGTTCAAACGATCATAGCAAATGTTGTGATAGGGATAGAGACATGCGATTTTTGGTTTTACAAAGATAATACGATAGAAAATAATACAAAGTAATAAAAACCACCGGTTATAGGGGCATTTTTTGGAGAAATTTATCAAATAACCAAAAAAACACGAATTTTTAAGCAGATTTTTTTCAAAAAGTATCATTTTTTATTATTTGTTGGCATTTTTTGTGTATTTTATGTATTTTTTTATTATTGGCTGTTATTTAGCATTTTTACTGTTTTTATTTTTTCTGGATGTACTTCTTAGTTTAAAAGTTATTTCGTTTTCTTTATAATAAGTAATTTGAAGAAAAAAAATTCTATAAAAAATTAAAAAAAAATCTCAAAAAAATTTTTGACCTCTTTTTTGTCGATAAAAATAGGTCTAGTTTCATCTATTTTCATATGTACACTTTAACGTGACTCACACTGTATATTATGTGCATGAATGTATTGTAGGTATTCTGGCATACTACTTACTTAATTTAATCTGTTAAAACTTAGTTGTGATGAAATAATAAAAAATGTATTTGCAATATAATTTGTGATAGGTAATCTAATGGTAATTTTTTTCACTTACACTCATAAAACTTTTACAGTAATAACCTACCATGGAGGAAGACATTAACATCTTAAATACTCATCCTGAAAGTCAAGACCGTAGCAATGTTCAACGTTTGAAGCTGAAACTTGCCACTATATGCCAAGCGCAGAGATTTTGCGGAATTTGCTTGGAGAGCTCGGACAAACTGTGGTCCATCGATACAGAGTTTGATATTGCTGTTAGTCAGTCAACACATAAAAAACTACTGAAGGATATTATTGACTACATTCTCAATGATGAAGTAAGTGTACTTAGACTAAAATTTAATATTATTGTTTAATATTTAAGCAACTAACTCTGTGAGTGATTCGTGTGGCACCCTGTGCGTCCACACGCACTGTGAGACCTCATAATAATGTTTGTGAATACGGGCGTACAGTCCTCTCAACTTAAGCTGAGAATTGCATTTGTGTGAGTGCACACCGATAGTTTAGAGTGGCAATCGGCTTGAAGCGCGGCGCGTCCCGCGCATGGTTTATTATAGCAAGCGGCCTGAAGCGCGGCGCGTCCGCCACGCACCGCTTCCTTGTCGCTCACATACTTCACTTCACCCCCGGTACTGGTAGCAGATACGTGTAATTTTATGTAATTGTGTTCCAAATATTAGTAAAATGGCTACTGTAAGTGAATTTCCTGTACGAAATCCATTAAGCAGCCAAGTGAAAGAAATTTTATGCAAATTGAATACGTATTTTAAAGGTGTGAACGAAAAGTTTTTAGTCTGTTTTATTTTTGTAATTTTATAAAGTTTGTCTTTTTGTTGTATTTTGTAAGGCTGGCTGGACGCCCTCTCTATAAACGGTGCTCGCAGAATATCAGCGTCGAGGTACTTCGTGCCTTGGCATATGCTGAGCGAGGACCTGTTTTTATTTATTTATTTATTTATTTAAAAGGATGTGTCAAGTGTCGTTACATCGGCCCAATTGGTAGCAAGTGTTTTATAGACTTCCTTTTAATAAAACATTAATTTTATTTGTATGTGTTTTACTAACGGTACTTTTGGCGATCACTCACACAAATGCAATTCTCAGCTTAAGTTGATAGGACTGTAAGTGTGTGTTATTTATATGATCAAACGAACTTACCAAGTGAAGTTCGATCTGAATTATCCTGTTTTCGCCGAAGAAAGAGAATTATTAATAGGTACCAACTAGCATATTATGATATTATCATTACAAAACTTAAGACAGTGCCGAAATGGTCTGTGCCTTTACCTACAAGTTCTAATTTTCAATTCTATCAACTTTCAGAGTCAGCAAATACTTGCAAGCTTTTACCTCTGCAGCAACTGTACGGAAAAATCCATCCAGTCATACCTCTTCATTTACAACGCTAAACAACTCTCCAAGATAATATACGAGTGTATGAACGAGTTGTACTCCAAAACTGTGGACGTCCAAAATCAGTTGCAATCGTTAGACGATTGTGATGCCAACGTTGTTATTGTATTGGAACAAGAACATGAAATGAGCAAGTATACTGAAATTGGGAAAATGACTGAAATTATAGCTAAAGAAACTTCGAAAAATGATGCTTCAATATCAAGTAACACTAAACAAACTGAAAATAACTTTACAACTGAAATAGTGAGGCCAATAGAAATAGAAGAAATTCACATAAATAATGATGAAGATATAAATAATCAAGATATAGAAATTACATTTATAGAAGAGGAAATTCAGTCATCAGAATTTGAGATAGATAAAGAGTACTCTCAAGTTAAAACTATAGTATCTCAGAAGAAAAAGACAATACCCTCTATAACATACAAGTGTACCAGATGCAGAGAAGTTCTACCATCTTATAAAAGTTACAAAGATCATAAGAAAATGTGTAGGAAACGATTAACAGGCCCTAATAAGCTGCTATTCAATTGCAAGGTTTGCAATGAAAAATTTGTTACACAGAGGTCTTTAAACACTCATTATAAATTGCATTCGAAAGCAAAATGTAAGGTCTGCCAATTCATAGTCCCCGAAGAGGATATGACAGAGCACATGAGAATCAACCACGAAGAGTACGCTCATCTCTGCAAATTATGCAATTTCTTCTCTTTTTCTGCCAAAGGATTAGAAACGCACATAGAAAAGAACCACAGCGGACCTCAATGTGCTTTATGTTTCAAGAAAGTCAAAGGAAAAGACTTAAAACTGCATAAATGCAAATTCAACTGCTTAGAATGTTTAGACAATGTCTGTATTCATTATAAATACCTGGTCTCGTACAGAGAGCAGGTACTACAGAAGGCCACTAAAATACAATGCGTTGACTGTGATTATGTCTGCTATAGGAGAGAAGCGTTGCTCGGTCACGTTAACAGAGAACATTTAGACCATCATCCATTCACTTGCGCTCATTGTGAACAGCAATTTTACTCGCGAACCACTTTGAGGTACCATATAAACCACTTCCACAAGGAGAGACACGTTTGCGAGTATTGCGACCAGGAGTTCGGCTCTAAAGTCACTTTGGAAAACCACAGAAAGCTTTGTCAATGCATAGAAAAAGACTACAAATGTGATCAATGTAAAAGTTCCTTTGAAACTTTAGAAGAATTAGCCAATCATGTGAAGTTAAGACATGCTTATAAGGCCTTTGACTGTAATTTGTGTGAAAAGAAGTTCTTGAATAGCTCGAAATTGCAAGATCACATGTTTAAAGTGCACAGCGGGATTCAGATTAAGAAAAAGAGATCTCTCCTGGACTGCCCTATCTGTGAAGAGAAATGTGATAATAAAAGACAATTGCTCCAGCACATAGAAATACACGGACCAGACGCAAGGTTCCCTTGTAAAGAATGTGATATGGAGTTCGATTGTATCAGAAAACTACACCGTCATATCCGCATACATTACGACGATGTGATTCAGTGTGTCGACTGCAAGAAAGTGTTGACCAAAACGTTTTTTCCGCACCACTCTGTATATTGCAACGTTGGTCGTGAGGGTAATGAAGTCTGTACATGTGAGACTTGCGGTAAAACTTTTACTACTGAAGTCCAGTTTAAGTTCCATATGAAAGTACATCTGGAGAAAGTGCCGTGTCCGATATGCAAGAAGCCAACGAAGCCGATTTATATGAAAGGTCATATCAAACGAATGCATGGGAAGCCAAGGACACCTAAAGTGCCAAAGCCAAAGTATGTGAAGAACGTGAAATGTGACTGGTGTGGACACATGGTGTCTCGGCTGGGTGAATTGGAGACTCACGTCAATAGATTCCATTTAAAAGTGAAGCCGTATCAATGTAAATATTGTCAGAAGACCTTTTTCGGTAAGGAGCGTTTGAGGGACCACCTCATAACGCATACATCATCGAGGGCAGTTTACTGTAACATTTGCAATCAGAGATTTGAAAATAAACAGTGTCTGAAGCTCCATATGAGGAAACATACCGGTGTGAAGCCATATACTTGTGAGATCTGCGGCGAAAGTTTTAGGACGTCTAGTATAATGAATACCCATAAAGTTAAAAAACATTCGGAAAGGACAGTGGCGTGTCCGCTTTGCGATGCGATGTTCCACTTGACTAGAGAGATGAGGTGTCATTTCAAAAAGGCCCATTGGAAGCAAAAGAACAGGAAATTCGATCCAAGAGAGGTGAAGGAATTAAGTCCGGCATTTTACCATCTTTTTGGAGATGGGAGATTGCCCAAAGTAGAGGGCGAAGAGTTGTATATCTCTTCAAAGTTTAATGAGAAGTTTGGTTGAAGTTGTTGACGGTTGTAAAAATGAAATAAGCAAGTTGAATTAAATTCAATACCTAATTTATATTATTTGGTTTGGTTTATATGGTCTAAGCTTAGACCTTAAATTAATATTCTCATACTTTTATAATTGTTTTCTTAAATGTTAAAATAATCTATTTATTTATAATATAGACCATTGTATGGGGGTGGAGGGCTGGTAACCTGAGACACATGAATCTTCCTAGTTCAGGTATCAACCCACCAACATTCTTTTTAAAAAAGTTTTTTTTTATTATATTTTTTTGTTATCATTATATTATCTGTTATGGGCACTTCTTCGAAATCGCATTCTTCGGCTGATTCATATGGACAAATTTCAAATTCAATTTTAGGTTTGTAACATAGACTCATATGAAAATAGGTACACCCAATAACATATATTTGGATAAGGGACTCGTTTTTGTAAAGTAGTTTTCATGATATCGACGTTCAAATATTTTGTGCCCATATGAATCAGAATTTGTTACATATTAATCAAAAATAGAAATAAAATTTATAATCTTTATGTACAATTGGCTCTAAATTAATAAATAATCATATTATAACAAAAACAATGATCTGTTGTTATGAAAAAATGCAACGATTCCACAATAATTCGTGAAAAAACTTTTTTTTTGAAACTTTAGTATACATCCCTAATATTTCATCATAATAATCATTTCAACTGAACTTAAGCCTCTCCCAATGATTTTCATAATGACCGGTTGGTAGCGGCCTGCATCCTACGACTTTCTGTGGGAGGACGTTCTACACTGAGCTTTCCGGCACGTGGTTTCCACTCCAGAAACGTGCTATCCCATCGGCCATCATTTCTGTATACTATTTGTGTCCTGCCCATTATCACTTCAGCTTGCTAAAACATCGGACTATGCCACCATGCGACTTTAGATCGTTTACGGATCTCCTCATTTCAGATTCGATTGCATAAAAAAAACAAGCATAGTCCACTCCATAGTACACTATGCAACTTTGTGGTTCGTAAGCCTACAGTGAGAGGCCGCTTTTCAGTACAATTATTTTGTCATCACTGATAACACACGCTGGATGTAGACTTTCATCTTATGGCACTAAGGTATTTTAGATGACTCTACCGAGCTGTATCACTTATCCAAGCTATTCTTGTTAAGACGTCCACCTACAAGGTGAAGAAGGTGAGATGAGCTTATAGAGGTTATGGCAATGGCAATCAGTTAATCTCGAAATCATTGGAGGCTTATGCTCAGCAGTATATTATTATGTGCTATGGATGCCATTAGTGTAGCTGAAATAATAATAAAAATAAATAAATCGTTGGGCAATTTCATACAGCGCTATTTAGCCACAAAATAAGCAACAAATATTTTTGTGTTATGGTTGCTAGCTTAACGGATATACTACTTATTTACTGTTTAAACACATAAATTATTCTTAGCATAAAAATGATAATGTTTTTTTTATTCATAACAAGACCGCAATCGCACCTGGTCTTAAGTGAGATGCAGTCTGGGATGTCATTCTTAGCTAAAAAAACCCTTTTTTGGGACCAAAAACTAATTTATATTATGATTCATATAGGGCCCTGACCATATGAATCACGCACAGATAAATCAGTTTTTTGCCTAAAATCGAGCAAAACTCGCCATACATACAGACTACAGTGTTGTCATTTTTCTACATGAATCTATAACCCAAAAGCATCACAAGAAAGACAGATTAGATTTTTAATGCAATAATGTAATTTTATAAAGTAGGCATTGTAATCAGCATGCCACCTGAACCAAGCACAGATGAATCAAGTATTTGCCTTCGTCACACCGGGTTCTAAGCCAATCAGCTCCACGTCTGCCTTCTAGCTCATCTGTTGCAAGATGGGCTTGCCTCCACGCCAGAAACCAGACTCTCATGATTAAAACCTGACCAGTTATGGTCAAGAACAGCTCACGCCATATGAATCAGTATTTTACGCCGGACACTGCTTATTTATTTTTTTGCGAACACACTAACTTAATTAAAATTATGACACATTTTTTTTGTAGAAGGACAACTCATTAGCTTTCGAAATAATTTTAATTTATATCGATATATTAAAAGGAAAATGCTACATCAACCACTTTGTTCCGGAAAACGGCTAACGGACACACCATATGAATCAGAGAATCACACTTCAAATATTTTTATTTTGTAAAAAGACAGCAATTATTTCAAAAACGTAATTTGCGCCAGATAGGTTTAGAGCTAATGTATACTAAAAAAAATATTGCATGCCATTTTGTTAGTTAGTTACAGAACTATACCCAAAGACATCGAAAATTTTGCCTCCGGAGAAATACCCTTATGTTGGTGAGAAATAAACATTACTTTACTTTACTTTAGATTAATTCCCCATTTATTGTCCCGAAGCAGTGGTAGGGTTAATATTGGGACGTGTAAAAGCGCTTTTTTAAAGCCTATTTGCAAAAATAAATGAATTTTATGAATTTTAATAATACTTAAGTAGGTAAAGGTGTATCAGAATCTCATGGCAAATAGGGAAAATAAACTTTGTTGAGAGCAATACTAGGGAAATTGGAATAAACGATCTTGATACTGTTTAATTTTTTACTTTTATGACTTTAATATTAATGAACATGAAGTACGAATATACATTTTAGGTAGGTATGTGTATGAAGAATGTTGTTATACATCAGGTTTTTAACATAGAAAAAAGGTCTGGGAAATTAAATAAATCGTATATTATAGCCTGACCAGGAACATAAAAACCCTCGCCATGTTGCGGAAAACTAATGGTACTAATTTCTTTTAATGGCAACAGTAACTGAAAACTTCATTGACATGTCACCTTGCATGTCAGTCTATTGTTGTCAAAGTGTAAACAAACTTTATTTTAAATGTGTGCAATTGATTTTGTGAATTAAATTGCTAAAATATTTTTATAGTCGTGAAAGAAAAGTGGTTCACGATGTGTTAATGTATTTGTCGAAGAGAAATACTAAGGGTTCGGACAATATTTTCATTGAATAATGTTTCCGACAAAGGTTGTCAAATTGACTGACATGTTTATCGTATAGTACAGTCCACTATGAAAATTAGCTGTAGTCTGTTTCAACTACCTATTTTAAAGTTTTTTGTCACTTTCTAAGTTTTGAATTTTATGGAATTGGGAAAGAAGTACCGAGTTTGAAGCGTTCATGAGCAGACATTGCAGTTGAATATTCATGTTCTGAATTTGATTATTGATGAATAATAAAATAAATCCTACTAGCTCGATTGATGGTTTCATTAAATTTATTTAAACCAGGTTATCTTTAATAATATTTTTCGTTAATTTGTGAAAATATCAAATTAGCCCGTAATCCTGAATCCTGATACATAAATTTAGCCTATTAATTTAACACATGTACTTACGACTGTACTCAGTGTTGCACTATCAAATGCAATTGAAGCGCCTCTGTGCCAGGGTTTTTATGTTCCTGGTCAGGCTATACTTTAAGTAACTAATTTTATTATGCATCATACTTTTAACTTATCACTTCATTCAGAACTAGAAAACGATTCTAAGAACTCCACTTGCATTTCTTGTTCTTCAATAGACAGATGATCAAGATAAAGAGGTATTGTAAATAAATTGCTCTTCCAGCATTTCAATGGAGAAGTTCCTGATGTTAAAAACATTATATTTCTCTGAATGGGATTAAAATATATACCAAAACTAAAAAGACGGTGAAGTTTTTTTTGAAATCGATCAAGAAATGTCTGAGAAATAAATTATTTAAATTACCTACATATTTTCGCGTGGAACTGAAACATAGGCGGTGCCGTTCTTTTTGTATAATATGGCCAGGTCTGGGATATTTAAAAAAAAAGTTACAAAATTTTACTAAGAAGGAATCTTGAGTGACCCTAGCTGAAAAATTAAAAACTGCTAGATTTAAAAAAAATGAACCTGTCAACAGCACTGGCTGGATCAGGGGTGATTTACTGTTTGTACTCCGAATGACTGTCGTGAATACACCGATCAAAATGGCGTGAATAGTTATGCGCAATTTTAGGGCTATGTAACTTATTTATTTGTAGAGATATTTTCATGATTATTTCACAATTATTATTAGTTTTAAACTATTTTTTTTTAATCATTGGACATTTTACACTACGCTTCTAGTCCCAAACTAAGCAAAGCTTGTACTATGGGTACTAGACAACGGATATAAACATACTTAAATACTTTTTTTTTGTAAATACATACATATTATACATAGAAAACACCCAGTCCAATACAAACAAATATGTTCATGCACACAAATGTTTGTACTGTACGGGAACCGAACCCGCAACCTCTGAAATAGTAGTCCGTTTCGAACCACTACACCAAACGGCCGACGAATGTATCAAAACATTTCAGTCCAACTTACTGTCAACTCGACGACGCGCTTTAGAATCAAAGATTGACTTTGAATTATGCCTTATTTTACAATTCACATTGAAAACAATATGCCTTGCTTGAACTTTTTCGACTTTTTCACAAAAATAACAAATAGTCAAGAAGAGATTACAAAAATTTTGCAGCGGCTGACAGATTTCATAATTTTCTTTGACAGGTGACAATTAAACCATAGACAATTGCCATATGAAAAACACACTTTTCCAATATTTTTGTTTGCCATGAGATTCTGGTACACCTATACCAATATTTTTGTTTGCCATGAGATTCTGGTACACCTATATGTACTTACTAGCTTTTGCCCGCGGCTTCACCCGAGTTAAATTCAAGCCGAGCGGCGACGGGGACCGCACCCGCGTTTCCCGGATAACGAGTTAGCCAGTCTGACCCCTTCACCGTTCAGCTATCGTGGCTGTTTTGTTTGTAAAATAAATTGAAGCTAGATAAGATGTAAGTAATAAGC